>NC_139324.1:43185000-43220000 GCF_056507025.1 Lutjanus erythropterus
TAAACTCAGAGTTTCTATTAAAAAATTAAATCAAAGTTTTTAATTTTTCTTTTAAATGTTTGACTTTGATCTGAGATTAAAATTCAAATCTGAGATATTTCATAGTTTTGATTTTTTCATCTTAAATGTTGATTTCTGATCAGAGATTTCTTATATTTTTTTTTTATTTTTTTTTTTTACTTTAATCTCACATTTTTTATTACAGAATTACAAAATGTCTGATTCATAGAACAAGATGTTAAAATAAGATTTTCTTTAGTTATTTTTTTTAGTTTGTTTTTACCTTTTAAATTTTTACCTTAATGTCATTTTGATTCCAACATTCAAACTTTAATCTGAGACATTTTACATTATCTATATTTTAAATATTTTTTCCCTGATATAATGAGATTAAAATTCAGATCTGACATTTTTCATAGTTTTGAATGTTTTTTCTTTTTACTTAAATGTTGAATTCAATTTCACATTTCACATTTTCTGATCAGAGATTTATTTTTAACTAGTTTTTTACTTTTTGCTTAAAATTTTCTTATTTTAATTTTACATTTTTGATTACAAAATTACAAAATCTCTGATTTGTAGAATAAAATTTAAAAATAAGATTTTGTCATATCGTTTCCCTCTTAAATTCTTTACCTAATGTCACATTTTTTATCCCAAGATTCAAACTTTAATCTTAGATATCTTACATTATCTATATTTTCAATAAATTTACTTTTCTCACATTTTTAGGACATTCTCAGATCAATTTTATATTTTATTTTATTTTATTTTATTTTTTGGCTAAAAATCTAATTTAGTCACATTTCTGAATCCTGAGAATAATTAACTAAATAATCTAATTATATTTAATGTTCATAAAACACATGATTTTTCTTTCATGGGTGTTTTTTTGCAGCTGTTTTATTTCCTCTCTGTGTGAAACGCTGTTTCAGCTCCTCTTGTCCTCCTGAGAGCTCAGTCTGCTCTGATTGGTCAGCTCCCACTGCCCACTGTGACATCATCATTTTCTTGAGCTCATAAACTTAAAATTCTGAGGTTTTCAAAACTTAAATATATTAAATTTGTGTTACATGCACTTTGATTACAGTTAAACTCAAGTAGTTTCAGTAAAAATAATTCCCTGCAATAAGTTAAAGGAAGTGAATGAAATTCAGTATAAAAATCCATTATTTCATGTTCAGTAAACTCAATCTAGAATATATTGTATATTTATTAATATACAACATACATATATATACATATTTGTGTTTTAGGATTTCCCTCGTTAATCAAAAATCATGAGTTTAATAAACAGAAAAGAAATAAAAGTCTTCTGATGCTCAATATTTTTAAGTTCGTAGAACCGCTAAACAAATTTTCATTACGTACTACAAGTTATTAATTTGAGCATTTAGTTTTTAAAGTGTAAGGGAGGAAAATCTGACAGGAAGAAAGAGAAGAGGGCAGTTTGTCATATTTTGGGGTCTTTAGAGACGCCGTTTGTTTCTGCTGAAAAACCCTGAAAAAGTGCATTTTGCAGGATATGTGACCTTTAATTGTCTGAGAGCAAAGAGGTAAAATAATTTTTAATTAAAAACTGAGTGATGACGTCACAGCCTCAACCAATAGGAAAGAAGCGTGTGTGGCTGCATCCTGCACGCTCAAAACAACAAGATATGTGAATCGTGCACCAAAATGTTGTGATTTTGATGATGCGATGTGATCGTATGTTGCACATAGGTGACGTTGCCATGCCGACTGGCGGCCGGCTGGTGTCGCCTCAGTGTTCGCAGGTCTGCAGTCCTCTGGAGAAACGCCGCAACTGTCCGGCCTTCATGTGAGTGGTTTCAACCTGCAGCTTATATACGTTTTTTTTTGTTTTTGTCAGGAACGCAGACAGGAATCAAGATGAATCAGCTGCTCCTGTTAGCCTTCATCATCACCTGTTCTTCATCACTGACATGTTTTTCTTGATGTTCAGGTTGAAGCTCAGTCTGAGCAGAATGTGCTGAGTGTCTCCTGCTGCTTCACTGGTTTTCTGTTTCACACAGCAGCTATAAATGTCAGGGGGGCGGGGCCTGTCAGAGGCCGGAGGACGCTGACGGACGGCGGCAGCTGGAGGTCGGCCGCATGTTACGGTCATCATCATCATCCTCATTAGCAGAGGAAGAGGAGGAAGAGGAGGAATAAATCTGTGCAGCAGGTGACGCTGCCAAGAAAAACTTCTGAACTTTAATACAAAGTTTCTGTGTAAATGTCATAAAATCAGAAAAAGAAAAGTGATCAAACATGAAGTTAGAAGAAAAGAATAAAAGAAAAAAGAGTTTGAATAAATTTGAAATGAGAAAAAAAAACAACGTTATCGTCAGAAAAAAGAAGAAAATGAGAGAAAATGGTTAAAAGACAAAAACTGAGAAGAAAAGAGCAGAAAATAATTGGTTTTGGAGTCGATGTGACCTTGTTGTGACCCGAGTGTAAACTCGGCTCTTCCAGAGACCCTCCACCCCCCCGCTGGTCTCAGATCAGCAGCCACATTTAGCCTCAGCTGCACTTTACAGCTCACAGCTGCTCACACGCTCAAACTGCACGACCGTCTGTTTTTATCCTGAGAGTCATTATTCATCTGCTTCTCTGTGACAAACTGTTCTGCTTCATGACACACAAGTAAATACAAGTTATTATTACTCATTATTAATACAATAAAAGGCTCTTTTTTCACAGATTTTAATGTTAAATATTCATAAAATTCATTATTATTCCATCTCAATGTAAATGCAAATTTTAATTTGAAAAGAAACAAACATCAAATTCTTTTTTAATTCACATTCATTCTGAATTTAAAATGCACTTTTTAAATTCATTTTATTTCATTGTTTATTCTTATTGCAGATGTTCACAAGATTTAATTTTATGTTCACTCGACTTTAATTTTTCTCAGTATTCACGTTTTTGTTTGGCCTTTTTCTGTGTCTTTTTAAATCACGTCTTCGGTGTTCAGGGTCCCTGAATCAACACAAACCTGCAGCTTTAATGAGGCTTAACTGTTTAAAAAACTTGAAGTTGATTTTATTTGACGTGAACAGAAGAAATAACATCAGTGAGTCTGCAGCATGCAGAAAAACTCTAAAAGGATTTTAAAGAAGTTTGTAAAATAATAATAATAAATCATTCTTGTACTTTTTAAATTTGAGATGTTGGAGTGAAGAATCGACTCTGACTCTCTCAGATGAATCACGTGTGGCGCCTCCATGTGCTCACACGTGTGAGGAAACAGGAAGTTACCAGACATCCAGACAGGAAGTCCTTCAAGAAGTCATATGACCACACGATCCAATCAGGATCAACTTTAACTTTGATTCACTTGTTTCTAAAATGTCTTTACTGTTAAACTGTAATAAAATAAATAAACTGAGTCATAAAAGTGAGTCATTAAACCTGTGACAGGTTTCCTCACACATGTGTGAGTGAGCGGCCGGTGACACGTTCAGGGGCCCTAAACTGAATTACAGGGACCCTGAACCCCCCCCCCCCCCACTGAAACACCTCAACCACTGAGACTGAATCACTTCAGCCTCAAAACAAACTTTGAGTTTATTGTTTCTTTGACTTTCTGTTGCTGAGATTTATTTTCTCTTTTCTGAACTAACAGTTCAAACTGGATAATTTGTGGCCAATATTAAATATCTGAATCAATAATTTAATTACACACACAAGGTGAAGAAATATCTTTAAAATAATCTGTTTTTAAAAATAGATTAAAAGACGTAGGTCTAATTTATTAAAGCATTTAAAAAAACAAAGAAAGTTGTATTGTTGCAGAAAATGTGACTTTACTTGTTTATTTCTTTTGAATGGAGACGGTGACTTTTTATGTTTTTATGTTTTTATCTTTCCTCCTCCAGTTTTCTCAACATGAAAATAAAATATAATCTGATATAAATCAATTTTCAGCGGCTGAAAGGTTCAGTTTGCCGACTGTCTTCTGTGAATATTTTGATATTTTTGTGTTTCTGACTCATCAGCTTTTTGCCTCCAAAAGAACTTTATTTTATAGAATTTGATTATTTTACAGAAGAAATGATTAACTGATCGATCCAAAAAATCAATAAATCTGCTGATCGGTAGATAAATAATGAGCAGAGCTGTTGGAGAGGTGAACGAGTGACGCTACAGTTCAGTCTGACAGCTGATCTGAGAACAGCAGCTGCTACAGTCCCTTCAGTAAGTGAAGTACTGACTAAAGTACTGCCTAAAGTACTGCAGTACTTTTTTCTCCACCATATTTGTCTGACAGCTGGAGTTACAGCTGCTGTCAGGTAAAACTGCAACTTTTACTTTCCTGTCTCAGAGTTCATTTACAGAGTTTTAGAAGATTTGTAACAGGTTAGTTTATTTTATTAGATTTATTTGTCCGACTGTTTGACCTCATTTTATTGATTAGTGTTTGTTCATATGCAGGCTGGAGATACAAGGTTTCACTTTGACACGTCTGTTGCTCTGACAGAAACCTCCATGCTAATAGGACTAATATTATCAATATTATCATTATTATTGTGACACTGTGACTGAATTATAATTTTCATCACAGTTATGAACCTGTTGATTTAAATTTATTTGCTCTATAAATAAAGTGTGACTCATGATGTCATCAGTGTGACTGACCTGTGATTGGACAAAGTGTCTGATATTATATGTATATTTCTTTGTTTGTTTGTTTGTTTGTTTGTTTTGCTAAGATGAAACAAACATACAGAATCAATACATGGATGTTTAAAAAGCAGTGATTATCTTCTGTATCAGCAGAAAAGTGATCATGTTTACAGCCCAAAAAATCATCAATTACTGAATATTGTAATTGTAAACCTCTAAGAACTCCATAAAAACAGCAAAACACAACTGATAAAGAGATTTTTAAAGAAATTTGAGGACAGCAAAATGAAAATCATTTTTACTGAAACATATTTTCATTGATAAAAATCTGAATCAGCAACAAAAACCAGCAGAAAACAACAGATCAGAATTTATAAAAACATATTTCATATTTACTGCAGATGACAAGGCGACAAGTTTGAGGAACATGTGGAACTTCATGTGAAAGATCAAGAACATTCTCTTAGAAAAAACTTTAAATCAATAAAACCAGATTATTGAGAGTTTGTATTGAACATGTGGAGCTGATAATCAATAAGAACAAGTCCTGATTTATCTGATTGTTTGAGGTCTTTGAACACCTCGTCAGGACAGCTGCCTCTCTTTTTTTCAGCTCCATCAGCTGATTTCATGAAAAGTTTGTCACGTTCTCTCTCTGCAGATAAAACAACCAATCAACACTGATCACCCTGATTGGCAAACTGATCAACAACCTGCAGAGATCAGTCAGAACAAAACAGAATAATCTGAGCTGATATTTACAGATCAGAAGCTGAGAGACAGATATGGCAGTGGCCAAAAATACCCCCCCCCCTCCCTCCCCTCTGTGTCCCCCCCACCCCCCCGATGTTTGATTGACAGGCAGCATGTGGCACATATCTGCAGGTCAATGATAGCTCCGTCCTGCAGCTGATTCCCTTAAAAAGCCATCAGGCCAGCTGACAGTCCTCTCTCATGCTATCAGCAGCTATTCTTGGCCTCCAGCAGAGCAACGCTGCACGCGGCCACTCCACACTCACACATCAAACACACCAAACACACCAAACACACACAAAAACACACAAAAACACACAAAAAGTGCCCGTAAACCAGCTGCAGGCGGGCGGAGTGTGTGGCGGTTACTCACTTGTTTCCACAAGAGTGCCTGAGAGAGATGGGACGGAGCCCCGCTGCTCTGAACGAGTCTCCTTATCCAGAAACGTTTTTTTCCCAGAAAAATCCAAGATGAGAACGGCGAGCCTCGAAATATCCCCCCCCCCGACAAAAACAAAACTACACAGAGAGACGCCGCCGTGTAGTTTTGCTTTCCCTCCTCGCAATCCCTCCACCCGAGGCGAGGCTGGGAATGCTCCAACTGCTCAGGAGGGCCCAGACGGTGCTGTAGGTCTTTATACCAGGGGGGTCGACCTGCATCATCACACCAGCGAGCCTCTTGATTGGCTGCTGGAACGCTCAGGGGGGCATGATGGGACATGGCAGCCATTTATGCAACCTCCACCCTGTCAGTCAAACCCCCACCCACCCCCACCAGCCCGTCAGAGCGATCCAGGTTTGATTTGATCGATGCGATCGTCTGAGCGCCGCTCGTTGTGGCTTCACCTCTCGTCTGGTCGGTTTGAAGAGTTTAAGAAAGAAAGATTAAAGAGTTAAAGACACAAACAGACAGAGTCATTAAATATGTGCTGACCAACAGGAGGCTGAGGCTGTCCCTGTCAATCAAACACCACCCCCACCCCCCCATCACCCCACTGTTACAACACAACAGGACAAACTGTCTGTTTACGCTCTCATTCTTCTTCTTCTGCTGCTGCTTTTATTGAAGCACACGTCTCAGTGAGACTCTTCAGTGTGTCACGTCAGTGTGCAGATTATAACCCTGCATGGAGCTCAGAGGGTTAAAACAGCCCGCGGCCTCCGTCGGCGTTTGGTAACAAGGTTTGGTAACCATCACTCAGCTGTCAATCATCCATCATCAGGAGGCTGCTACTCCACAAACCACAAACTCACTCACTTTTACAATCAACTTTTACATCATTTCAATGCAAATTCATTTTTAAAAATGTTCTTTAGAAAGGCTCCAAACTGAAACTTTCACTCCGTATTCTTTCTTTCAATCTGTCAATCATTTCTCAATTAATCAATTAGTTGTTTTGTACATAAAACATCAGAAAATTGTAAAAAAAAAAAATGTATCCTGTCATGATCTTGTCAATTTAAAAATAGGTCTGAACGTGTGAAAAGCGGTGGAGCGCAAACACGTAAAAATTCTTCACAACACGCATCACAGCTGTTTGAGGGAAATAATCTTTTAAACCGAATCGATCCCAAAAAATCTGTGAAATTCTGGAGGAGCTGATTAACAAATTATTAAAATGACTGTCGTTCTGTTTCTATGAATCTTCAACCACTTCCTGTTTTGCTCAGTGTCAACGTCATCATTACACACCTGTACTACACACCTGTACTACACACCTCCACTCCACTACACACCTGTACTACACACCTGTACTACACACCTGTACTACACACCTCCACTCCACTACACACCTGTACTACACACCTGTACTTCACACCTCCACTAACACCTGTACTACACACCTGTACTACACACCTGTACTACACACCTCCACTAACACCTGTACTACACACCTGTACTACACACCTGTACTACACACCCGTACTACACACCTGTACTACACACCTGTACTACACACCTCCACTCCACTACACACCTGTACTACACACCTGTACTACACACCTGTACTACACACCTCCACTAACACCTGTACTACACACCTGTACTACACACCTCCACTAACACCTCCACTAACACCTGTACTACACACCTGTACTACACACCCGTACCTGTTGCAGTATTTTGTTGCTCTTTTTCGTCCACATGTTGTGGTTTTCATCAACTCGTTTGTGATCAAAGAAAATTAATGGCTACAAAAATACAGATGAAAGTTTTGAATATTAATTCAAATTGTACTGAATTATGATTTTAAAAGTAACTTTGTAGAATACATATTCTAATGTACACTTAAGTACAAGTAAGTACACTTGAAAAGCTACTCATAAACGTACAAGTACCCCAAAAAATTACTTAATTACAGTAACTTCAGTATTTGTAATTAGTTACTTCCAGCCCTGGTTTTGTGAATGCAGGAGTCTTACTTGTAGTGAAGTATTTACAGCGTGATATTAGTACTTTTTCTTAAGTAAAGGATCTGAATACTTTTTAGTAATTTGGAGGAGTAACATCATGTCCATATGTCCACTGTCCACTGACAGACAGACAGACACACTGACAGACAGACAGACAGACAGACAGACGGACAGAGAGACGGGCAGACAGATGGGCAGACAGACAGACAGACAGACGGACGGACAGACAGACGGACAGACAGACAGACAGACAGACACACTGACAGACAGACAGACAGACAGACAGACGGACAGACACATGGACAGACAGACGGACAGACACATGGACAGACAGACGGACAGACACATGGACAGACAGGCAGACAGATGGACAGAGAGACAGACAGACGGACAGACAGACAGACAGACAGAGAGACAGACAGACGGACAGACAGACAGACAGACAGACGGACAGAGAGACAGACAGACAGATGGACAGAGAGACAGACAGACAGACGGACAGAGAGACAGACAGACAGAGAGACAGACAGAGAGACAGACAGACGGACAGACAGACAGACAGACAGACAGAGAGACAGACAGACAGACAGACGCACTGACAGACAGACAGACAGACAGACAGACAGACAGACGGACAGACGGACAGACAGACAGAGAGACAGACAGACAGAGAGACAGACAGACGGACAGACAGATGGACAGAGAGACAGACAGACGGACAGACAGACAGACAGACAGACAGAGAGACAGACAGACAGACGGACAGACAGACAGACACATGGACGGACAGATGGACAGACAGACAGACAGATGGACAGACACACTTACAGACAGACAGACAGACAGACAGACAGAGAGACGGACAGAGAGACGGACAGATGGACAGACAGACGGACAGACAGACGGACAGAGAGACAGACAGACAGAGAGACAGACAGACAGACAGACAGACAGACGGACAGACAGACAGACAGACAGACGGACAGACAGAGAGACAGACAGACGTGTTGAATCTGTCAATTTCATGACTTTGAAAACACCAAAGGACTTGATTTCATAAATGTATTTTGTTTAAAACATGAAGAATCGTAACAAATCACCTCCACGAGGTTCAGTCACACCGACAGATCTCAGATCAGAAACTCAACAGCTGTAGTGAAGTTCAGCTTGTGTGCACAGTTTTGTTGTTTGTTTGTTTTGTATTTATTCATTCAGTAATTAATTAAAGAAAAACAGACATGACTCACCAGTGGACCAGAAAACAAACAACAAAAACAGTCAAATGATCCTTCAGAGAATTTATTGAATATACAAACATTTAATATCTTTTCTCTCCTCTAATCCTGGAAAACTTGTTTGGTTCTATTTATTCATTTCATGTTTATTTTAACAGATTAATAATCAGAAGAATTATCAGAATAACTATTAGAATAATAATCAGAATAATTATTAGAATAATTATCTGAATAATAATCAGAATAATAATCAGAATAGTTCAGATTTGGTTCCATTGTCGGTTTGTTTTATCCTGTTTACTGTTTTAAAGCTGAATTCTTTTCGTCATTCGTCGTGACTTGTCTCAGGACTGTGGTTGGTGGTGAAGCTGCTCCGTCCCTCGTTAATAAACTAATCAATGTGAGTCTTGTGAGGAGGAGGTGAGCACAGCGCTGGCTGGTGGTTGATCCATTTCTGTCTCTGTGTTTCGGGGGTTTTGCAACAGTCTCAGCTGGTCGGCTCGGGTGTCAACAGAGAGGACAGCTGCAGGACACTAAATCCTCCTCAGCGTCCACAGAGACTCAGAGACAAACTGTCCTTTAAACTGCTCATAGCAGCAGCGACGCCTCCTGCCACCAGTCAGAGGTACTGCAGAGAACAAACAGCAGAAACACGACGAGAACCCGCTGCTGAACGTAAAAGATCTTTACGATTAAAATACAAACAATTAATTAATTAAACTAATTAATTAGGCTCAATTAAAAAGAAAGTAGGGGAGACCTGGGACAGCTGTACCAAAATTTCTTTTCGTTTGTTAAACAGAAACTTTTTGTTGTTTTATTTTTGGACTTGTCTTCAGTCTTTTCCCACAGGCTGAGGTTATTTTTAAAGTTGAAATTTGTCCTTATTAATGTTAAAATATCATGTTTATAATCTTATAAAATACATTTAACTGTTTCTGGCTCTGAGTGATTCTAGATGAATCTAAAATTACAATCAGATCACTGATGGTTATTATCCCACTGAAAAATCATTACAGTTCACGTCACGCTGCAAATGAATTAATATATAAACACTTTACAAAATTTACATTTGGTGTTTTTCATTCCTAAAAAAAATATTATCATTATATCCATATTATTATTATTATTGTTATTATTATTATTATTATTATTATTATTATTGTTGTTGTTTTTGTTATTATTATTATTATTATTATTATTATTATTATTATTATTATTATTATTATTATTATCATCATAGAAACATGAATCTCTCAGTCTGATGTTTATCCTGAGAGTTAATAGTTTTGAGGTCAAAGGTCAAAATTATGCTGATGGACATTTTCATAATTTTATCACTTTTAGTGTTAACTTGCTGTTTTATAATATATTCCTGCAAACTGACTTGTACAGCAGGTCATTAAACCACGATTTATATCTGCAGAACATTTTTTAACTCAGTGTTTCCCAAAGTTGTTTTTCCATTGACTCACTTTTTAATTACAACCCATCGTGACCTGATTTCCAATCGAAGGTATCAATAAATCCTGTGAAGAGCTGATTACTTTATATTATCACACATATTAAATACTAAAAGAATAAAGCTGAGGTGAGTTTTGAGTTTTGAGTTTTGAGCCCGACTCAAAAAGTTTTACCTCTTTTCTTTAGTCAAGATAATTTAGTTTTCTTTGTCCAGAAATTGTTCACAGTGAGCTGCGAACTTGATTTGTCGTTATTCTGGTGCTTGAAAACAAAATTTTAATCAAGAATTTTAAAATATTATTATTATATTCAAATTTAATTTTTGAAGCACAGTTTTTGGGGTTTCTAAAACTTCAATACTCAACTTTATTTAAAGAAGAAAAGTAAATTATCTCAACTAAACTTAATTAGTTAAGTTTAGTTTATTAGTTTGAGTTTGGCTCAAAGCTAAAAAAAAAAACAACCAAAAAATCAAAAGAGTTTTTCATTTTCACAGTGTAGGACATTTTAGTGTTCTTCACCCTGAGCGACCCATTTCATGTTTCCCTTGTTTTCAGTTTTCCTCAGTATTTCCTGTTTTATTTTGATGCTCATCCTTGTCTCTTGTTTCAGGTACTTCACTTCCTGCCCCTGTGGGTTTCCCTCCTGTGTGATTACCTACCCCACCCTGACTGGTTTCACCTGTCCCTCATTATCCCTCCTCCTTTGTGTTTCTGAGTCTTTTCTTTGCGGCTCCAGTCGTTTTCTAAAAGCTGTGCTGCAGATAAATCTTCAAGTTGCAGAATTTATTCAATAGTCTTTTATTTATTTGGTGACCAAAATAAAATCTCCTGTGACCCACCTGAGGGTCACGACCCAGTGTTTGGGAGTGGCTGGTTGAACAGATGACAGGAAAAAAACAGCAGCTGGTTCATTCTGCTTAAATCAACTGATTTTGTCTCATTTATGAAGTTGGACAAAATGTGCTACACTGTAAAAACAAAAAAGTTGAAAAATCTCAAACTTTCAGGTCAACTTACTTTAACAGATTTTTTAGCTTTATGTCAAATACTTAAGTTTTGCTAACTGATACATTTTTGTTGAAATGCAGTTTTTTTTATGATTGCTTGCACACTAAAATTAAAACACACAGTCAGTGAAACTGACGCTCAAACCGTTCAGATCTGTACGACTGGAAGAACCTAAACACACTTCTCTTCATCAGACACAGAAATTTAATATGTCACTTCTTTGTCCTTTCAAAATAAAACACAGTTCAAACAGCTGATCAGACATGGCCGTCAGGTGTTCAGACACTCAGCTTCTCCAGGTGAGTGAACTTTATCAGACGTGGTTTGATCAACCCGGCCCAAATATCAATGATAAAAATTGTTTTAAAAAAGGTAAGAAAAAGATTTAATTATCAAAATAGTGTCCAAATAATTTGCTGTCAATCAACTAATTGATTAATCGACTAATTATTTCAGCTATACTTGTATAAACAGTTGGGTAATTTAACTGTACAATAGAAAGTGCAATATTACACTGAAATGTGGTGGAGGAGGCGAGTCAAAAAATAAGTCAAGGAGAAATAAATCCAAGTTGCACTTTAGTAAAGGTGCAGTTACAGTTTTCGTTGACTCTCCTGTCACATAGAGACAACGGTGAAGTCTTCATCTAATACAAACATTAACTGAATCATACAACAATGAGTAGAACCGTTGCACCACATCAGACTGAGGTATAAAACATCCCAAACTATAATCTCTCAATGAAGTCGTCTCCAAAATCAACCATGCATTTCAGAGCGCTCAGGATCAGACTGTCCACATCATCTTTCATGTTGATTTCTTCACAGTAGTTCTTCACAGGAAAGATGCAGTTCAGTGGGATTCCCACTGCTGAGCTTAAGTCTCTCATCTGAGAGTCAGAGAAACAACATGTCACACAACATATCAAACTAAATCACATGAATGCTGCACAGACTCAGAAAATGACAGAAACTCACCTTCTTCTTCAGGTGCTTGCTCGTGTACACGTTCCTCAGGTTCTTCTCAGTTTCACTGCAGGCTGCATCGATGTTGGTGATCATCGCCATCTGAGGAATCCCTGCAGACACAAACACTCAGTATATTAAGCTGCTCTCTTTAAGACTTTTTGAGACTTCATGTGAAAAGTCTGACTTCAGTTGACCTAAAAACATGTATGAGGTTTAAATCCGACTCAGCAAACCCAGATTAAAGCTAACAGGATCGTTAGTGATCAATAATCATCACCAATAATGTTTGTCTTTGGTTAGTAGCTTCTCCTGGCCTCCTACCTCCACATGGTGCCATAATCACACAACAACAAATTCATTAAGAAACTAGAAGCAGGTCTAAATTTCTCACTAACAGGTGACCTTTTTATTTGTCTTTGTAATATTTGGTGTTGTGGTGGCTTCATAAAGTTTCTCTGTTCTCCTGAACCTGTTCTAACAGGTTTTTATGAC
The DNA here is from genome assembly GCF_056507025.1 of Lutjanus erythropterus. NCBI lineage: Eukaryota > Metazoa > Chordata > Actinopteri > Lutjaniformes > Lutjanidae > Lutjanus > Lutjanus erythropterus. Next base: position 43,197,970 of record NC_139324.1, read on the forward strand.
TCATGTGTCGCCTCCAAAACTGCTCTGACCATGGAACAAACTCTGTGGGCCTGTTATCCATCTGTCATCTTCCTCTGAAAATCTAAAAAGCTAGAAATAAAAAACGAAAAATGACTAAACCATATTTGTAATATACTGGTGGTGTATTAATGGTTTGAAATACTCTTTCTTAATGCTGATACAACCCTGAACATTATTTTAATATATATATGGTACTTAGTCCTTACTTTTATGTTATGACTGTGACAAGTTGCAAATAAAATGACTTATAGGCTTTAATAAACTGAAGAAGTGCTCAGCACATTGTGTCTGAAAGGCCCTTTGTACATGAAACACTTACCCAGCTCATTGGCTGCCTCTCTGATGTCCGCCATCTTCTGCAGAACCGACTCGTTAATTGACGGTGAGTTAGCAGAAAGCGCACAAACCAGCACATGAATTTTGTCATCTGGAGAAGGGTTCTGGTTGTAGCCTGGATCCCCAGGTGACAGGGGAGATACGGGATTGAACTGGAGGACAGAGTAAAACACATTAATTATGACACATGAATACAAAAAGTGTCCTGACACACCGACCGTGTACATGATAATTTCCTATGATGGGAGTTGAGTCAGGCGTGGAGAAACAAGCATTTTCAGTAAATGATGTATCTTCAATAAAAGTTCTGACAACGTAGAGCAAAAACTAAAGGATGTTCACCTGTAACACAAAGACTTAAAGGATGAAAACTAACTGGTTGGTTTGTTAAATTTCCATCTGCTTTACTTCCAACGTCCAGTAAACAGTAAGACACAGCTACTTCACTGACCTGTCCTACCCAGGAAAAGACCGGCTGACACGTGAACGAGGCTTCAACACGGGTTTTAACTTGAGACGCCCAGTTGTGGGTCAAGGATTGTAAGTCAGAGGTTGTAGGCCTGACGTTGGGTCAGTTGTTGTGGGTCAGGGGTTGTAGCTCAGTTGTTGTGGGTCAGTTGTTGTGGGTCAGGGGTTGTAGCTCAGTTGTTGTGGGTCAGTTGTTGTGGGTCAGGGGTTGTAGCTCAGTTGTTGTGGGTCAGTTGTTGTAGATCAGAAGTTTTATGTCAGAGGTTGTAGTTAAGTTGTTGTGGGTCAGTTGTTGTGGGTCAGTTGTTGTGGGTCAGGGGTTGTGGGTCAGGGGTTGTAGCTCAGTTGTTGTGGGTCAGTTGTTGTGGGTCAGGGGTTGTAGCTCAGTTGTTATGGGTCAGTTGTTGTGGGTCAGTTGTTGTGGGTCAGGGGTTGTAACTCAGTTGTTGTGGGTCAGTTGTTGTGGGTCAGGGGTTGTAGCTCAGTTGTTATGGGTCAGTTGTTGTGGGTCAGTTGTTGTGGGTCAGGGGTTGTGGGTCAGTTGTTGTGGGTCAGTTGTTGTGGGTCAGGGGTTGTAGCTCAGTTGTTATGGGTCAGTTGTTGTGGGTCAGGGGTTGTAGCTCAGTTGTTATGGGTCAGTTGTTGTGGGTCAGGGGTTGTGGGTCAGTTGTTATGGGTCAGTTGTTGTGGGTCAGGGGTTGTAGCTCAGTTGTTGTGGGTCAGTTGTTGTGGGTCAGGGGTTGTAGCTCAGTTGTTGTGGGTCAGGGGTTGTAGCTCAGTTGTTGTGGGTCAGTTGTTGTGGGTCAGTTGTTATGGGTCAGTTGTTGTGGGGTCAGTTGTTATGGGTCAGTTGTTGTGGGTCAGTTGTTGTGGGTCAGGGGTTGTAGCTCAGTTGTTGTGGGTCAGGGGTTGTAGCTCAGTTGTTATGGGTCAGTTGTTGTGGGTCAGGGGTTGTGGGTCAGTTGTTATGGGTCAGTTGTTGTGGGTCAGTTGTTGTGGGTCAGTTGTTGTGGGTCAGGGGTTGTGGGTCAGTTGTTGTGGGTCAGTTGTTGTGGGTCAGGGGTTGTAGCTCAGTTGTTGTGGGTCAGTTGTTGTGGGTCAGTTGTGGTGGGTCAGTTGTTGTGGGTCAGTTGGTGTGGGTCAGGGGTTGTAGCTCAGTTGTTGTGGGTCAGTTGTTGTGGGTCAGGGGTTGTAGCTCAGTTGTTGTGGGTCAGGGGTTGTAGCTCAGTTGTTGTGGGTCAGTTGTTGTGGGTCAGTTGTGGTGGGTCAGTTGTTGTGGGTCAGGGGTTGTAGCTCAGTTGTTGTGGGTCAGGGGTTGTAGCTCAGTTGTTGTGGGTCAGTTGTTGTGGGTCAGGGGTTGTAGCTCAGTTGTTATGGGTCAGTTGTTGTGGGTCAGTTGTTGTGGGTCAGGGGTTGTAGCTCAGTTGTTATGGGTCAGTTGTTGTGGGTCAGTTGTTGTGGGTCAGGGGTTGTAGCTCAGTTGTTGTGGGTCAGTTGTTGTGGGTCAGGGGTTGTAGCTCAGTTGTTGTGGGTCAGTTGTTGTGGGTCAGTTGTTGTAGATCAGAAGTTTTATGTCAGAGGTTGTAGTTAAGTTGTTGTGGGTCAGTTGTTGTGGGTCAGTTGTTGTGGGTCAGTTGTTGTGGGTCAGGGGTTGTGGGTCAGGGGTTGTAGCTCAGTTGTTGTGGCTCAGTTGTTGTGGGTCAGGGGTTGTAGCTCAGTTGTTATGGGTCAGTTGTTGTGGGTCAGTTGTTGTGGGTCAGGGGTTGTAACTCAGTTGTTGTGGGTCAGTTGTTGTGGGTCAGGGGTTGTAGCTCAGTTGTTATGGGTCAGTTGTTGTGGGTCAGTTGTTGTGGGTCAGGGGTTGTGGGTCAGTTGTTGTGGGTCAGTTGTTGTGGGTCAGAGGTTGTAGCTCAGTTGTTATGGGTCAGTTGTTGTGGGTCAGGGGTTGTAGCTCAGTTGTTATGGGTCAGTTGTTGTGGGTCAGGGGTTGTTGGTCAGTTGTTATGGGTCAGTTGTTGTGGGTCAGGGGTTGTAGCTCAGTTGTTGTGGGTCAGTTGTTGTGGGTCAGGGGTTGTAGCTCAGTTGTTGTGGGTCAGGGGTTGTAGCTCAGTTGTTGTGGGTCAGTTGTTGTGGGTCAGTTGTTATGGGTCAGTTGTTGTGGGGTCAGTTGTTATGGGTCAGTTGTTGTGGGTCAGTTGTTGTGGGTCAGGGGTTGTAGCTCAGTTGTTGTGGGTCAGTTGTTGTGGGTCAGGGGTTGTAGCTCAGTTGTTATGGGTCAGTTGTTGTGGGTCAGGGGTTGTGGGTCAGTTGTTATGGGTCAGTTGTTGTGGGTCAGTTGTTGTGGGTCAGGGGTTGTGGGTCAGTTGTTGTGGGTCAGTTGTTGTGGGTCAGGGGTTGTAGCTCAGTTGTTGTGGGTCAGTTGTTGTGGGTCAGTTGTGGTGGGTCAGTTGTTGTGGGTCAGTTGGTGTGGGTCAGGGGTTGTAGCTCAGTTGTTGTGGGTCAGTTGTTGTGGGTCAGGGGTTGTAGCTCAGTTGTTGTGGGTCAGGGGTTGTAGCTCAGTTGTTGTGGGTCAGTTGTTGTGGGTCAGTTGTGGTGGGTCAGTTGTTGTGGGTCAGGGGTTGTAGCTCAGTTGTTGTGGGTCAGTTGTTGTGGGTCAGGGGTTGTAGCTCAGTTGTTGTGGGTCAGTTGTTGTGGGTCAGGGGTTGTAGCTCAGTTGTTATGGGTCAGTTGTTGTGGGTCAGTTGTTGTGGGTCAGGGGTTGTAGCTCAGTTGTTATGGGTCAGTTGTTGTGGGTCAGTTGTTGTGGGTCAGGGGTTGTAGCTCAGTTGTTGTGGGTCAGTTGTTGTGGGTCAGGGGTTGTAGCTCAGTTGTTGTGGGTCAGTTGTTATGGATCAGTTGTTGTGGGTCAGTTGTTGTGGGTCAGTTGTTGTGGGTCAGGGGTTGTGGGTCAGTTGTTGTGGGTCAGTTGTTGTGGGTCAGGGGTTGTAGATCAGTTGTTATGGGTCAGTTGTTGTGGGTCAGTTGTTATGGGTCAGTTGTTGTGGGTCAGGGGTTGTGGGTCAGGGGTTGTGGGTCAGGGGTTGTGGGTCAGTTGTTGTGGGTCAGGGGTTGTGGGTCAGTTGTTGTGGGTCAGTTGTTGTGGGTCAGTTGTTGTGGGTCAGGGGTGGTGGGTCAGTTGTTCTGGGTCAGTTGTTGTGGGTCAGTTGTTGTGGGTCAGGGGTTGTAGCTCAGTTGTTATGGGTCAGTTGTTGTGGGTCAGTTGTTGTGGGTCAGTTGTTGTGGGTCAGGGGTTGTGGGTCAGTTGTTATGGGTCAGTTGTTGTGGGTCAGTTGTTGTGGGTCAGTTGTTGTAGCTCAGTTGTTATGGGTCAGTTGTTGTGGGTCAGGGGTTGTGGGTCAGTTGTTGTGGGTCAGTTGTTGTGGGTCAGTTGTTGTAGCTCAGTTGTTATGGGTAAGTTGTTGTGGGTCAGGGGTTGTAGCTCAGTTGTTATGGGTCAGTTGTTGTGGGTCAGGGGTTGTGGGTCAGTTGTTGTGGGTCAGGGGTTGTGGGTCAGTTGTTGTGGGTCAGTTGTTGTGGGTCAGGGGTTGTAGCTCAGTTGTTGTGGGTCAGGTGTTGTGGGTCAGTTGTTGTAGCTCAGTTGTTGTGGCTCAGTTGTTGTGGGTCAGTTGTTATGGGTCAGTTGTTGTGGGTCAGTTGTTGTGGGTCAGTTGTTGTGGGTCAGTTGGTGACTGTTGGACATGGACAGTTTGTGTCTGTCTTTGGTTAAATGTTAATAAACACATGACGTCTTGCATCTCTGCAGACTTTTCTGTCTGGAAGCAGAACAGGATGTTTGTCTTCTGTGAGTCCAAACAGACCGACACTCATGGTTTCATATGAAACTCCGTCCAGTGGACTTCCTGGATTTTCTTTCAAAACGTATTCGGTGTTGTTGACAGTGTGAAGAGATTAATAATGAGGCTGCTGTACCTTGTGACCCTCCATCACGTGTCCCCTCATGGCCAGTTTGATGTCTTCAGCACGGACTCCAGCACCTTCCTCCAGACCCATCATGTCATTGAAGATGAAAGGATAATACATCCTCGATCCTCCTCTTCCTTTTCTGATTTTATGAGTTTCATACTGTGACACATAAAAAGAATTCAAGTTTGTTTCAGTGACAGTGAGGCTGCCTGCCTTTGTTTTATGAGAAATAAATGAGATTTGTTATTTTGAACTCGCTGACGTCTCATTTATTTCTCCTAAACCACATTTAAGATCTCATTTAAGAGCAGTGAGTTTCTTTTACATCAAGAGCTGATTGTTTCAGACAAACGTAAGATCAGTGCAGTGAGACAAAAAAGAGCATTTCCAGATCTTCAATCAGGCCAAAACTCAGGCTGAGATGTTTCTGAGGAGCCAAATTTAAGAATTATGAGAAAATGATCAAAGTTTCATATTGGTCTCATACTGAGCTCATTTACTGGACAAAGAGGAGATCTTTTTTACAACTTTTAGAATTGTGATCAGGTTTGTTCCTGAAACAGCAAAGTTTTGACTCACACCTTGTGTGTTTCATATTACCTGCAGAGGCTCATGGGTATATATATCATGGGTAGAACATGAAGTTACTGTTCAACTCCTCCTCAGAGATCAACAGTTTGTCTCCACGTGGTCACAGCCGTGCCTCAGGTATTGTCCCTGGTCTTTTCCACTTTTTGTCTCCGTGTCTCCTGTCTGTCTGTCTTTGTGTTGTGAGTTTCCTTTCTGGCTACCAGCTCTGCACCAATCTGCTTTTTACTAACTGATCTGTAAACTGACTGTGACCGTGGAGATTTTAAAACTTCATTATCTGATGTTTTTATGACTCTTTTTGTTGTTTTGTTGTTTGTTTTTGTTGATTGTGCTCAGTCAACATAATTTGGTTGAAAAGACATTGAAAAAATGGCTGTGCCAGTTGTGTACACTTGGACCAAATCCGACCAACCAAACAAGACCTAAATTTAAACATGTAGCTGTATTTTACAAACCGGATGGACCAAAGACAGGTAAAGTTTCATCGTCTACTTTTGGGCTGCACCTGGACCAGATCAGTTGGACTAAACACGGCCCAGACTTCAACGTCTTTTCTTGTGCTACTTTTCAACCACATCAGACAGACCAAACATGGCCCAAATTTCAGTGTCTGTTTTGGGCAACATTTTGTCCAAACTGGACAGACCAGTTCAACCTAATTTTCAACGTCTATTTTTGAGCTAAATAAAGGCCACGACTGTTCGACCAGAATTAGACCAAAAGCCAGTGTTAATATGACGTGATTGGATTAATCAAGCTGAAACATTCAGGAGACAAAACCACACAGATTCCATGTTTCTCAATGAGACTACGTGAAGAAATAAAGTTGAGCTGCAGCTAAACATCATATATTTACTCTCCTCATTATAAAAGCTAATTATTGATACCCAATAATTAAGAATGTTTTGCCGTATGTCCTTTTTCTGCCGTGGTAATTTCCTTCCGTCCATCAGTGCAAGTCTACAGAGCATTGATTCAAAAGAGCAAATGAATTCATAATTTCAAGCAATAAAATAAGTGTAATGAATTTATTAAGTAATTGTAATAGATTTTAATAGCAAACTGTATTTCATAAGTTTTCTTACTTTTTTGGTGAAACTCTCCTTCGAAGCAGCCGATGCATTGGCTGCAGCAGGAATAGAAATTCTGCCTCGAACAACAGAGGTGACAGAGTTGATGAAACTGGACTTTCCCGCTCCGACGGGCCCGTATAGAAGAATTCGGAGATGTTGGACGTCGCCACTTTCAGGTTTGTAATCCTGCACATACTGAAGAATCCTCGCCCTGTCTCTGTTAAAAGAGATTACAGAGGAAAATATAAAGCTGTCACAGTTTGAAGCAGATGTTTGTGACGTTCAGTGACTCTGTTCTGCTGATCAGGTGGGTTTAAAGATCGAAGGTCTCCTATAATAAACCGTATTCATGGATGTGTGGTATGTATGGAGCTGATACACAGTCCTGTTGATGTTTACTGATCCACAGGTGGAAGAAATAACTGCAACCAACAGAGAACAGAGAAGAAGATGAAGGAGTGTCAGCTGCTGAACATGGATGAAACTTTGGTTTGAGGTTCAGACTTTGAGTTTCGGTGTTAAAACACTGAACACGGACAGAAACGTCAGCAGAAAATCCTCCTCTCTCACCACCGTCTTCAAAAGTAAAGTCAGAATTTTAATGTTAATGTTCGAATCATTGTGATGATTCAGAAGTGATGAGCTCAGCGTCTCTCTGATCTGTTCTCTGATTGGTCCTGACTGACCTGCTCACCTGTACCTGTTGTTCTAATGAAGGAACGTCTGATGTGTCACCATGTGTTTTAGTCAACTCACCCCCAACATATGTCCCTCCATGGTTCTCTGAGAGCTGAGGAGATAAGCAAATATTTTTAAAAAATTAACATCATGAATGGTTCTGTATGAATAATAATGATAATAAAAGTCTTACTGGGAGAAGGTGGTGGACCTGGAAATAAAAAAAGAACATTCAGGAAACATAAATATAGCCTGCAGTACTTTTCATGTGTGGCCTAAATAATAATAATAATAATAATAATAATAATAATAATAATAATAATAATAATAATAATAAAAGTGTGAATTAAACGTCATATCTTACTGGGAGAAGGTGGAGGCTGATTTTCAGTTAAAATCTCTCCTAGACAGAAAAACATTCAGGAGACATAAATATAGTCTGCAGTATTTTTCACATGAATCATGTGTCCATTCATAGAAAACAACATGTCATCCTGATGTGGAATAAAGTTATACTGATTCACAGAGTTATTGATTTATGTATCAAAGTGTTTATTGGTCTGTTGTAATAATTAAAATAAAACTAATGATACCAAACAGAAAATGAAAGTGAAGTTATGTTTTTCCTCTCAGTTTTATTTAAAGTCACATCTGTTTAAAATGAACAGATGATTAAAACATCATTGTGAGCATATGTGTGTGTGTGTGTGTGTGTGTGTGTGTGTGTGTGTGTGTGTGTGTGTGTGTGTGTGTGTGTGTGCAGTGAGTTGTGTTTCTTACTAAGGACATCTGAAAACCGCAACATCGTGAAGAAACCCAGCTGATACTGACGGTTACTTGAACTCTGCAACAAAACACAGAAAACTCTCACTATCTTGATAAACAGGTTTGAGGTGTAACAGATTACATGTAACAGGATTACATAATCAGGATGCAAAACAAGGTAACTGTTCTCCATCACACTTACACATAACAAATGTAATCAGATTACAGATACGTTTAGTAAAAATGTGGATTATTATCAGGATTACAGTTTTAAAATGAAGAACACAACAGATGAAAAGTCATTATCATGACCTCAATCAATCAATCAATCAATCAATCAATCAATCAATCAATCAATTCAGCACAACAACAGCTGGACAAACTAATAAACTGAACAATAGAAAACACTGAGAGCTGCAATAATTAATCTGTTATTGATCCCCTGTTAAATTAATCTGCAGCTATTTTGAGAACTGATTTATCATCTTGAATCATTTCAGTCCATTTTTATGAAAAGAAAAGTCTCAATTCTCTGGTTTCAGTTTCTTAAATGTGAATATTTTCTGGTTTCTTTCCTCGTCTCTGACAGGAAACTGATGATCTTTGAGTTGAAGACAAAATGAGACATTTGAGGACGTCATCTTGGACTCTGATCAATGTTTTCTGACATTTTCAAGGATCATCATTTTGTGCAAAAGTCCAAAGAAATTCATCTCTGTCCAACTTATTTTATGTTTTCATCTGAAAAGCAAATTATTCAGACTGTGATTCATTGTGAAAGTAATGCAATTACAATTTAAAGCCGTTTCATCATTTTCTGATCTTTTATCAATCAAACTACTGATTGATTAAGAGAAAGAGAAAGTATGAACAGATTGATCGATGTTGAAAATAACATTGCAGCTCTACATCAACAGGTAAAGTAAGTTTTTGTGCATCGTGGCAGAAACCAGTCGAACAGCCTGACCACAGCGTGTTAGTGAGAAAAGAGAAATGTTCTTACGTGTTTGTTCCTCGCTCGTGTTCAGCTGCTGCAGATCTGCAGGAGACACAAGAACCGACAGAGTCTTTATATGAAGGAACCTCCCTCTGACCTGAAGCAGCTGATTTCACAGAAACACACCAGCTTCTTACCAACGCTTCACTTTCACTTTCACTTTGAGTGTGACTGAGGGTTCAGGTTGTAAAACACGGCTGTCATGGATCAATCGTCAGCTGTAGCTTCAGTGTTCAAACTTCTTCTCACAGATCATCTCAAACACCTACACACTCATTTCATTAAGTTTTAATGAGCTGCATCAGGATGTTTACTTTAAAAATGTAATCTGATACAGTTACTAATTACCTGGTGTGTGACAACATTAAAGCAATGTAAATTGATTACTTTTGGATTACCTCAGTATAAAATATGGTGACACTGTTCAGCCTAATATACTGTTTTTAGGACTGTAACCAACAGTTATTATCGTTATCTATCAATCTGTTCATCATTTTCTCAACTAATCAATAAGTTGTTTGGCTCATAAATTGTCAGAAAACGTTGATCAAAGTCCAAGATGACGTCCTCAAATGTCTCGTTTTGTCCTCAACTCTTTCAGAGAAAAGAAAATATTTACATTTAAGAAACTGAAATCAGAGAATTGAGACTTTTCTTTTCATAAAAATGGACTAAAATGATTCAAGATGATAAATCAGTTCTCAAAATAATTAATTAATTTAACAGTGGATCAATAACAGATTAATTGTTGCAGCTCTCAGTGTGTTCCTTCTGTAATCTGATTACATTTTTAATTAATTATTTTAAATTATTTAAATTTTTAAGTAACTGTGATGTAATACAGTTACCCTTTTTTGTATCTGGATAATGTAATCCTGCTACATGTAATCCATTACTCTCCAAACCTGATAATGATCAGAAGTATTATTGCTGCCGGTTTATGATATCGGACATTTTTTCACGTGTGAAAAGTTGATCGATATGATCTGTCAAAAAACTTAGATATATTTTTCACATATTTTTCAATACATGACTGCAAAGCATTGTGGGTGACACATCACCGCCTCTTGCTGAGATCGAAGGTCAAGTTCACTTGAGTTTATCACACAAAGTTAAACAACACGTTAAGTCTCCTAACCCCCCCCCACACACACACACACACCCACACACACACACACACACACACACACACACACACCCACACACACACACACACACACACACACACACACACACACACACACACACACACAGCAGAGCTCAGTGAAAGTGAAAGTGAAGCGTTGGTAAGAAGCTGGTGTGTTTCTGTGAAATCAGCTGCTTCAGGTCAGAGGGAGGTTCCTTCATATAAAGACTCTGTCGGTTCTTGTGTCTCCTGCAGATCTGCAGCAGCTGAACACGAGCGAGGAACAAACACGTAAGAACATTTCTCTTTTCTCACTAACACGCTGTGGTCAGGCTGTTCGACTGGTTTCTGCCACGATGCACAAAAACTTACTTTAACTGTTGATGTAGAGCTGCAACGTTATTTTCAACATCGATCAATCTGTTCATACTTTCTCTTTCTCTTAATCAATCAGTAGTTTGATTGATAAAAGATCAGAAAATGATGAAACGGCTTTAAATTGTAATTGCATTACTTTCACAATGAATCACAGTCTGAATAATTTGCTTTTCAGATGAAAACATAAAATAAGTTGGACAGAGATGAATTTCTTTGGACTTTTGCACAAAATGATGATCCTTGAAAATGTCTGAAAATGTTGATCAGAGTCCAAGATGACGTCCTCAAATGTCTCATTTTGTCTTCAACTCAAAGATCATCAGTTTCCTGTCAGAGACGAGGAAAGAAACCAGAAAATATTCACATTTAAGAAACTGAAACCAGAGAATTGAGACTTTTCTTTTCATAAAAATGGACTGAAATGATTCAAGATGATAAATCAGTTCTCAAAATAGCTGCAGATTAATTTAACAGGGGATCAATAACAGATTCATTATTGCAGCTCTCAGTGTTTTCTATTGTTCAGTTTATTAGTTTGTCCAGCTGTTGTTGTGCTGAATTGATTGATGTACATTACATGATTACATGTAATCTGTTACACCTCAAACCTGTTTATCAAGATAGTGAGAGTTTTCTGTGTTTTGTTGCAGAGTTCAAGTAACCGTCAGTATCAGCTGGGTTTCTTCACGATGTTCAGGTTCTTTAGTAAGAAACACAACTCACTGCACACACACACACACACACACACACACATACACACACACACACACACACACACACACACACACACACACACACACACACACACACACACACACACACACACACACACACACACACACACACATATGCTCACAATGATGTTTTAATCATCTGTTCATTTTAAACAGATGTGACTTTAAATAAAACTGAGAGGAAAAACATAAATTCACTTTCATTTTCTGTTTGGTATCATTAGTTTTATTTTAATTATTACAACAGACCAATAAACACTTTGATACATAAATCAATAACTCTGTGAATCAGTATAACTTTATTCCACATCAGGATGACATGTTGTTTTCTATGAATGGACACATGATTCATGTGAAAAATACTGCAGACTATATTTATGTCTCCTGAATGTTTTTCTGTCTAGGAAAGATTTTTACTGCACATCAGCCTCCACCTTCTCCCAGTAAGATATGACGTTTAATTCACACTTTTATTATTATTATTGTTCATACAGAACAATTCATGATATTAATGTCTTTATTTAAATCATTTTCTATTTAGCCTCCTTATTTCACAGTTTACACTTTTTCTTTCAGTGAATCTTTGAATGTACTGAATATCTGCTACAGACTTTAAATGAAATAAAACTCTGCTGAGTTATTCAATGTTTTTTTTATTTTTATTGAGCATGTTTGTCCTTCAGGATGAATAAAGTTTCATTTGATGTCCTCAGATGATTCAGTCAAACATTCTGAGTCTCATACATCAGCAGAAGGTTTTAGTTGGTGATCTTTACCTCCACACACACACACACACATACACACACACACACACACACACACACACACACACACATACACACACATACACACACACACACACACACACACACACACACACACATACACACACACACACACACACACACACACACACACACACATACACACACACACACACACACACACACACACACACACACACACACACACACTGAACTGAACTGCAGCTTCTGTCATCTTTTCATCTTTGGTGTAAAGTCTCTGTTTTACAGATCAGATGTGTCTGTTTTGACTTGAAATCACAGAATTTGGACTTTTTCTCTTTAAAAAAATGACTCAATCTGATTAATCAGTCATCAGAACAGTTGGTGATTAATTTAATAATCATTTAATTATTGCAGCTCTGTTAAAAAATCAAAGATATTCAATTTAATATGACAATAAAAGTGTGAAATCTCCATATTTGAGAGCATTTTCTGTCCAAGATGATGTCCTCAAATGTCTCATTTTGTCTTCAACTCAAAGATCATCAGTTTCCTGTCAGAGACGAGGAAAGAAGCCAGAAAATATTTACATTTAAGAAACTGAAATCAGAGAATTTTGACTTTTTTAAAATTAATATGTAATTAATATAGATGTAATATAAATATCAATATAGTCACTGATTGATGTTTGTCCGTTTTTTTGACTAACACCTGTCGTGTCCACAGGTAAAAGCAGCTCTGTTGATGATTCTGAAGCAGGACAGCAGAACACAGGTCATCTGAAGATGATCTCACAGGACTCTGACCAATCAAAGATGAATAAAATGGATGATGAAACAAAACAACAGGTTTGTTTACATCTCTCTCCCACAATTTGGACTTTTCTTAATTACAAAAATGACTCAAAATGATTGATTGATTGATTGATTGATTCTGTCACAATCTTGTCAAACGAAAGACGGACGGGCGTCTGTGATGTCCACCTGTTTTCACATGTTTGAACCTATTTTTCAACTAGTGGTCAATAATTTTTCCACTAATTGATCAGTTGTTCGGTCCATAAAATGTCAGAAAATGCTTTATATTATTTATATTATGTAATAAACACACACACACACACACACACACACACACACTCACTGTGTATCTGCTCTGTGTGTCTCACTGAGTCAGTGTCAAAACTCTGAGAGACAACCAGTGAAGGTCAGGGAGGACAACGACCAGCCGACCTCCTCCAATCAGGACGGAGCTGAAGCACCACCTGAACAGGTAGGACTGCAGGCAGCCACACACCAACCCTTGATGGGACTACGGAATCAAACAAGGGTCAAAAATATGTGCAATTTTTTTATTGAACATCAATTAGAATGAAGTCTCAGTTTCCCTCCAACAGCATTCATACAAATATGATTAAAAGATCAATTAAACTAGAGATGAAGTTGGTTAATAAGAGCTAATAAACAGAACTTTGAATCAAATGAGAGAAAAAGTAGAAATATTATTTTTATTAGACAGTAAACAATCAGAACTTCACCCTGCACTGCACCTCCATCAGACTCTGGAAACTATTTTATATTTATTCATTAATGTTGAGACTTTATTAGATCTTATTAGAGGGTAATTTGTGACACATTACAACAGAACCGTTCTGTGAACTGAAGTGTGTTATTTCTCACTGTTAGACCCTAATTAAACCTTATTAGATGGTAATTACTGTCTAATATAATATTTCTCCTTTTCATCTAATGTGATATATAATTACAGCTTGTTACGGCCTGTTAGTGTACTGTAGGTACACTCTACTGTCTCTGAATATTTATTCAAAATAATCTCCTAAATAAAGTTTAACAGGAACACTTTTGAATAAGGAACACAAAAATTGAGTAGTTACCAGAGAACGAATGAGGAACAAACACAGAACTAACATAAAAAATTAAAAATAAGTAAAAGAGTAACATCAAATCAAATTCTGTGGAGCTGCTAATGATTAGTTAATGAAAAATAATAAGTGAGGAACAATTCAATAATGATTGAATCTGTGACCTGATCATATTGATCACTTTCTTTATGACTGTTTCCTGATTAACCCTGAACTGGACTGGACTGAACTGGACTGAACTGAACCGGGCTGAACTGGACTGAACTGGGCTGAACTGAACTGAACTGGACTGAACTGGACTGGACTAAACTGGACTGGACTGAACTGGACTGGACTGGACTGGACTGGACTGGACTGAACTGGACTAAACTGGACTGGACTAAACTGGACTGGACTGAACTGGACTGAACTGAACTGAACTGAACCGGGCTGAACTGCACTGAACTGGACTGAACTGAACTGAACCGGGCTGAACTGGACTGAACTGGGCTGAACTGAACTGGACTGGACTGGACTGGACTGAACTGGACTAAACTGGACTGGGCTGAACTGGACTGGACTGAACTGGACTGAACCGAACTGAACTGAACTGAACTGAACTGAACTGAACCGGGCTGAACTGAACTGAACTGGGCTGAACTGAACCGAACTGAACTGAACTGGGCTGAACTGAACTGAACTGAACTGAACTGAACCGGGCTGAACTGGACTGAACTGGGCTGAACTGAACTGGACTGAACTGGACTGAACTGAACTGAACTGAACTGAACTGAACCGGGCTGAACTGGACTGAACTGAACTGGACTGAACTGGACTGAACTGAACTGAACTGAATTGAACCGGGCTGAACTGGACTGAACTGGGCTGAACTGGACTGGACTGAACTGGACTGAACCGAACTGAACTGAACTGAACTGAACTGAACCGGGCTGAACTGAACTGAACTGGGCTGAACTGAACCGAACTGAACTGAACTGGGCTGAACTGAACTGAACTGAACTGAACCGGGCTGAACTGGACTGAACTGGGCTGAACTGAACTGAACTGAACTGAACTGAACTGAACCGGGCTGAACTGAACTGAACTGGGCTGAACTGGACTGGACTGAACTGGACTGAACCGAACTGAACTGAACTGAACTGAACTGAACCGGGCTGAACTGAACTGAACTGGGCTGAACTGAACCGAACTGAACTGAACTGGGCTGAACTGAACTGAACTGAACTGAACTGAACTGAACTGAACCGGGCTGAACTGGACTGAACTGGACTGAACTGAACTGGACTGAACTGGACTGAACTGAACTGAACCGGGCTGAACTGGACTGAACTGAACTGGACTGAACTGGACTGAACTGAACTGAACTGAACTGAACCGGGCTGAACTGGACTGAACTGGGCTGAACTGGACTGGACTGAACTGGACTGAACCGAACTGAACTGAACTGAACTGAACTGAACCGGGCTGAACTGAACTGAACTGGGCTGAACTGAACCGAACTGAACTGAACTGGGCTGAACTGAACTGAACTGAACTGAACCGGGCTGAACTGGACTGAACTGGGCTGAACTGAACTGAACTGAACTGAACTGAACCGGGCTGAACTGAACTGAACTGGGCTGAACTGGACTGGACTGAACTGAACTGGACTGGACTGAACTGAACTGAACTGGACTAGACTGAACTGGACTGTTAGAAATACAACTGCAGGAAAAAGTACGAGATTTCTCTCTGATTTCAGTAAAAAAAAAAAAAAAAGTAGAAAACTTTAAATACTCAAGTACAGTACAAATTCCCCAAGTATTTGTCCTCAAGCACAGTACTTGGGTTCAGGTCAGTAATTATTTTCCATCACTGAAATTAAAGCTTTGTATAATTGATTTGTGTTTCAGATGCAGGTTGATATGAATCAAGAGAATCAGCAGATGGTTCCAAACAACCAGCAGATGGTTCCAAACAACCAGCAGATGGTTCCAAACAACCAGCAGATGGTTCCAAACAACCAGCCGATGGTTCCAAACAACCAGCAGATTGATCCAAACAACCAGCAGATGGTTCTACGGGAACTAAAGAATGAGCTGTCAGAATTTCAGACGTGTAAGTACAAATAGTCCATGTTTTTGTCTCATGTTAGGTTTTATTATTTTATACTGTATATAAATATTGGGAGTGGAACAGTTCACAGGAGTCACAGTTCGGTGTGAGTTCGCTTACAGCAGTGAGAAAAACAACAAGGAAACACTTAGAAAAGTTCAGGTGTTGTATTTCAGTGTAAAAACACTGATCAAACACTATCATTTCATTTATTTCATTCATTCAATCAATTTATTGAACAAACACAAAACATCAATATAAAAAACAAACAAACAAGATCATCAGAAATATGTAAGTGACAACTGCAGTTCCATTATGCTGTGACACCCAGGCCAGGCCTGAACCATGACACTCAAACGGTCACACTCAGACCGTGACTCCTGGACTGACACTCAGACCGTGACTCCTGGACTGACACTCAGACCGTGACTCCTGGACTGTGACACTCAGACCGTGACTCCTGGACTGTGACACTCAGACCGTGACTCCTGGACTGTGACACTCAAACCATGACTGCTGGACTGTGACTTCTGGACTGTAACTCCTGGACCGTGACTCCTGGACTGTGACACTCAGACCGTGACTCCTGGACTGTGACACTCAGACCGTGACTCCTGGATGTGACACTCAAACCGTGACTCCTGGACTGTGACACTCAGACCGTGACTCCTGGACTGTGACACTCAAACCATGACTGCTGGACTGTGACTTCTGGACTGTAACTCCTGGACCGTGACTCCTGGACTGTGACACTCAGACCGTGACTCCTGGATGTGACACTCAGACCGTGACTCCTGGACTGTGACACTCAGACCGTGACTCCTGGACTGTGACACTCAAACCATGACTGCTGGACTGTGACTTCTGGACTGTAACTCCTGGACCGTGACTCCTGGACTGTGACACTCAGACCGTGACTCCTGGACTGTGACACTCAGACCGTGACTCCTGGACTGTGACACTCAGACCGTGACACTCAGACCTTGACTCCTGGACTGTGACACTCAGACTGTGACTCCTGGACTGTGACACTCAGACCGTGACTCCTGGACTGTGACACTCAGACTGTGACACTCAGACCGTGACACTCAGACCTTGACTCCTGGACTGTGATACTCAGACCGTGACACTCAGACCGTGACTCCTGGACTGTGACACTCAGACCGTGACTCCTGGACTGTGACACTCAGACCGTGACACTCAGACCGTGACTCCTGGACTGTGACACTCAGACCGTGACTCCTGGACTGTGACACTCAGACCGTGACTCCTGGACTGTGATACTCAGACCATGACTCCTGGACTGTGACACTCAGACCGTGACACTCAGACCGTGACTCCTGGACTGTGACACTCAGACCGTGACACTCAGACCGTGACTCCTGGACTGTGACACTCAGACCGTGACACTCAGACCTTGACTCCTGGACTGTGACACTCAGACTGTGACTCCTGGACTGTGACACTCAGACCGTGACTCCTGGACTGTGACACTCAGACCGTGACACTCAGACCTTGACTCCTGGACTGTGACACTCAGACTGTGACTCCTGGACTGTGACACTCAGACCGTGACACTCAGACCTTGACTCCTGGACTGCGACACTCAGACCGTGACTCCTGGACTGCGACACTCAGACCGTGACTCCTGGACTGTGACACTCAGACCTGACTGAATGAATACATGAACTGTTACAGAACTAATGAATCCTAATAAGTTTGACACTTAAAAGTCAAACAATATATTGTGGATATCAGAAGATGTTTGTCTTTAACTGTCTGTTCTTCAGCTACTTTAGACGAGGAACTTTTGGGCGACTCCATCAAGAAAACATCAAACGACCCGATGAACCTTTTAAAACTCTTTAAGCTTCTCAACGAGCAACAGAAGAAATCTTCCAAAGGTTATTTTGTTATTTATGTTCTTTATATGACCAGCATAAAGAAACAGTCACATGACTGTCCAGGAGAACAGATGACGTCCTCAAATGTCTTGTTTTGTCCACAACTCAAAGATCATTACTGTCAGAGATTTAAAAACATGACTCAGAATGATTAATTTATTAATTAATCCTATCATGTTCTTTAGCTATTTTTCAAGTCTTTCCTGTAACAATTATTTTCTCAATTAATCAATTAGTTATTTGGTTTATAAAATATCAGAAAATGTTGATCAGTGTAGTAAAGAAGTACAGAAACCTGAAAGTATTCACATTTAAATCAAATCAGAGAATTTGAACTTTTTTTAAATTAACATCTAAAAGTGACCAATTGAATGTCAAAATATCTCCAGATTAATAATCGATTATTGATTGCAGCTCTCAGTGTTTTATGTTGGTTGTTTGGTTTATTAGTTTGTCCAGCTGTTCCTTCCTTTATTGTGATAAGTTTATTGCTTGCTTGCTTGCTTGATTGATTGATTGATTGATTGATTGATTGATTGATTGATTGATTGATTGATTGATTTAAAAACAAAAAATGACTGGTTGACTGTGGTGTAGTATTTGGACAGAGTAGTATTAGTACTTTTACTGCAGTAAATGAAGTGAGAGTTTCCTCACAGTGCAGCGACAGTTAGGAAGCTTCTGACTGGATTTTATTTTATTTGTCCTCAGAAGGTCACAGAAGTTCAGAGACACTTTATGTCTCTGAACTTCTGTGGTTTGTCTGAATATTAACCGTTTGTTTGTCTTCCAGCAGCGAGCTCTTCATGGTTCATAGCCACAGTGAAGGTGTTCTCTGTGGTCACCGGGGAGACGTGTGGAGCTGATCGTGTCATTCTGAAAAAACTGAATAAAAGTGTCACAGTGGAGCTCACCACACACGGGCAGGAATGTGACATCATCATCGTCTTCTGTCCAATCATATCTCGTGTTGGATCAGATGTGAACACAGCCATGAGGAAAATTACAGGTAACACATCTGAGTTTAACCAGCATTCAGAATACTTAGTTACTGTACCTGGGTAGAGTTCTCAGGTGTCTGTTCTTCTCTATCTGAACACAAATATCTGAACTTTCTCCTCCTCACATTTTATAAACAGACTCGTTTAGTTTGAATGACTCTGAAGTCAATTATTGATTATTGTTATTTTGCATCATTGTGTGTCGCCTTCAAACATCAAGACTGATTTCAAGTTAAATGGACGAAACAATAAGACACAGAAAAGACGATTGACTGGTGGATCCATCAGAGGACATCACACAGGACAGACGGGACGAGATGAAAAGTAAAAGACGTAACAAGACGGAAACAATGTAAAGACATGACAAGATGAAAGAAGACAAAAACAATATAAAAGAGTAAGAATGAGAAAAAGACCAATAAAGAACAAGATATTGGACAAAAACAATGTAAATGAGACACCAAGACAAAAACGACATAAAACACAAAAATGACTTTAAAGGTGTAACAATAGGAAGAAGACAAAAAAGTGGGACAAGACAAAACAAAAAAAGACATTAAAGACCAAAAGATGTAACAACTTTTACTACAGTAAAGAATATGTGGACTTTTGACGTGTCTGTGTCCAGGCAGCACCGGGGGACAGGGGGACAGGGACCGGTATTTCTAAACCTTTAACCTAGATCAGTATTATCCAGATTTTGTCCTTTTGTTTTTCTTTTTTTGCTGTCTGAGATCAAACTGATCCAGAGAATCACAATGTAGAATATTTTGTTAGAGAAGAACTGAGTCGATTCTCTGTGGTCCAACTGTCACTCGATTTATTACTAGCAGTGTAGGTTTATGCAAATGATAACATATTATTATTATTATTATTATTATTATTATTATTATTATTATTATTATTATCATTATTATCATTATTATTATCTCCACTGCATGTTCTCCCTTGCAGGACATCTGTCTCTAAACTCTGTCTTATGTCTCTCTTGTCAGATAACAAACCCGTCATTTTAGTGCTGATGCATCACACCAGAGACGTCGACTACTCAACAGATATTAAAAAATGGTCTGAAGCCTTAGAGGAGGTCATACTGGATGTTCACGTTTTCTTCCACGAGACTCTGCAGGGACTTCTGAAGTGTCGCAGAAATGATCAGGCCGTCAATCAGATACAGGAAGTCCTGAAAAGACACAGTAAATATGGACTCTCTAGACCCTGGAGATAAGGTTCTGCTCAGAATTCAAGCTGCTAATCAATAAACACATGGTGTCAAACACAGTAAAAATACAATCATTAATCCTGTAAAGTGTATAAACGTCTGCTGTAATAACCTTCATCATGGAGCTTCGGTCAGATGTCCACTCGATGTTTGTTCCTTTCAAACATTCAACATAATAATAAATGTTTTAATGGAACCATCGTTGAATCAAGAGTCCAATCAGTGATCAAAGTTATTCTGAAGTTTGTTGTTAACGCTTCATCTGAAACAACTTTCATTAAAGGTTTGATCCACAGGTTAAAGTGAGCTGCTGTTAGTCTTTTTACAGTGTGTTGATTTAACATGATACACACCTGTACACACACCTGTACACACCTATACGCATACCTGCATACACCTGTACACACACCTGTACACACCTATACACATACCTGCATACACCTGTACACACACCTGTACACACCTATACACATACCTGCATACACCTGTACACACACCTGTACACACCTATACGCATACCTGCATACACCTGCATACACCTGTACACACACCTGTACACACCTATACGCATACCTGCATACACCTGTACACACACCTGTACACACCTATACACATACCTGCATACACCTGTATACACCTGTACACACACCTGTACACACCTATACGCATATCTGCATACACCTGTACACACACCTGCACACACCTGTACACGCTTGTACACAAAGCTGTATACACCTGTACACACCTGTACACATACCTCTACACACACCTGGGCACACCTATACGCATACCTGCATACACCTGTACACACACCTGTACACACCTATACACATACCTGCATACACCTGTACACACACCTGTACACACCTATACGCATATCTGCATACACCTGTATACACCTGTACACACACCTGTACACACCTATACGCATATCTGCATACACCTGTACACACACCTGCACACACCTGTACACGCTTGTACACAAAGCTGTATACACCTGTACACACCTGTACACATACCTCTACACACACCTGGGCACACCTATACGCATACCTGCACACACCTGTACACTCCTTGCTTGACAAGTTGACAAACAAAATTACCCATCAGTCATTGCACCAAAATCAGTGGAGCTGACAGAGGAGTTTTATGTCCCATTAATATGTTTAATTTAAAATGATTAACAAATTAAAACCTGATTTAATAAAATATAATAATGTTTAATTTAATGAAATGATTTTACATAGTGAACATGTGTCTGTAACTCTTGTTGTGACTAACAGTCATAATTATCAGGGACATAATCCAAATATTACATAACAGTAGAATGTATGCAATCAGAATGACATAATAATCTGTAAATAATCTGCATATTAATCTCTTTAGAATGCACCATTTATCTCAATCAAATCACATTTATTCACAGTTTTAGTTTTACTTTTATTTCACTCAGTATCAAGTTTCAGTCTCATCAAAGCTGCATTAAAACGTCTCCAGGTGTTTTATGTTGACAGATCAATACCGGAGGTCTCAGTGATCGATCGATCAATCAGGAGGGATTTATTTCTCTGACAAACTGACCTTACACAGACGGACAAACTGCTGGAATAAAAACATCTGGAATCTTCTACCAGCTGGAACTTTGCTTTAAATTCATGGGCTGAAAATTTGTCTCGCAGGGGAAAATTTTTGTCTTAATAATAAAGAGGTCTCTTTTAAAATTATGCATCAACTAAATCCAGCAAAGAAAACATGATTTAAAACCAATACTGAATATCATAAGAAGAAATGATCTGTCTTTGTTTTCTCTCTACATGTTTAGCAAAATATTTTGGGTGGATGTTCAAAACAAGAAGGAAAACTAACAGCTGGATTTCAGGATGAACACATGAAGACAATGAGAAGGGAAAATGAAGACATTAATTTTTGAGATCAGTTAATTTTATTTTTAAGTAAATTCCACATTAACACAGAGAGACTAAAAAACCAAACAACACGACACCACAATGAGAAGATGTCAGAGTGAGACAGCAATCAATCATTTGTTTCTGATAA
>NC_139324.1:43225000-43245000 GCF_056507025.1 Lutjanus erythropterus
TGTCTCTCTCTAATTAGTTTGTCTCTTACCTGTCTGTCTCTCTCTAACCTGTCTCTCTCTAACCTGTCTGTCTCTCTCTAACATGTTTGTCTCTCTCTAACTTGTCTGTCTCTAACCTGTCTGTCTCTCTCTAACCTGTCTCTCTCTAACGTGTTTGTCTCTCTCTAACTTGTCTGTCTCTAACCTGTCTGTCTCTCTCTAACCTGTCTCTCTCTAACGTGTTTGTCTCTCTCTAACTTGTCTGTCTCTAACCTGTCTGTCTCTCTCTAACCTGTCTCTCTCTAACGTGTTTGTCTCTCTCTAACTTGTCTGTCTCTAACCTGTCTGTCTCTCTCTAACCTGTCTCTCTCTAATTAGTTTGTCTCTTACCTGTCTGTCTCTCTCTAACCTGTCTCTCTCTAATTAGTTTGTCTCTTACCTGTCTGTCTCTCTCTAACCTGTCGGTTCAGAAGAAGCAGGTCTCCCTCAGAGACAAGCTTCCTTTCGACTTGATCAGACCAAAGAAGAAGAACATGAGACGGGACCGTTGGTATCGTCCACAGAGACGTCCCTGTCCAGTCTCTGGTCAGTTCACCATCAACAAGACTGACATCACACAGTACGACTTCCACAGCTCCGGAGACGAAGATGAAGACAGTCCATCACCGGCGCCGGTCAGTGTCACATCTGTCTCATGGTCATGTGATTGTACTGAGGAGTACTGCAGAGTACTGAGGAGTACTGAGGAGTACTGCAGAGTACTGAGGGGGTACTGAGGAGTACTGCAGAGTATTGAGGAGTACTGCAGAGTATTGAGGAGTATTGAGGAGTACTGAGGAGTACTGCAGAGTACTGAGGGGGTACTGAGGAGTACTGCAGAGTATTGAGGAGTACTGCAGAGTATTGAGGAGTATTGAGGAGTACTGAGGAGTACTGCAGAATACTGAAGAGTATTGAGGAGCACTGTAGAGTACTGAGGAGTACTGCAGAGTACTGCAGAGTACTGAGGAGTACTGAGGAGTACTGCAGAGTATTGAGGAGTACTGCAGAGTACTGAGGAGTACTGTAGAGTACTGAGGAATACTGAGGAGCACTGTAGAGTACTGCAGAGTACTGTGATGTTACTCTGTGTGATACTGTGTTTGACTCTGTGTTTGGATGTGTCCTCAGTCTCCTCCCCGTCCTCCGTCCTCGTCTGATGAAGACAGTGATGCTGATGGAGTGTTTGTGTTCAGGAGGAGAGCAGGATGTCAGTATCTGTCTGTGAGTCCAGAAACTTTATTTTTCTAAACTTTATTTACAACATGTGAGAACGGAGAGAACAAAAGAACATTTAGACTCAGTAACTGTCTTTAACCACAGACACCTCACCGTTTAATAACAGACATAAGATCCATTAGATCCGTCAGCACCAGAACCACCAGACACATGAACAGTTTCTTCACCAAAGACCTTCACTCTCCTCAACAAACTGCTGTGTGTTTGTTTCTTCAGCCCTGTGTGGAGCAGACGGGTGGAGCTCATCATCCAAAGCTCCTCCCTCAGTGTCTCCGTCACTCTCTGACCAAACTGACTCCTCATTGGACGGGACTGAGTTGCCGCAGGATAGGACGAGGGGGCAGGTAATGGTTCATTTCACACAGTGTTCTGGAGATGAAAACTACCTGAGACACATTTTAAACTACGTGAGACACATTTTAAACTACCTGAGACATGTTTAAACTACCTGAGACGTTAAAACTACCTGAGACATATTTAAACTACCTGAGACATATTTAAACTACCTGAGACACATTTAAACTACCTGAGACACGTTTAAACTACCTGAGACGTTAAAACTACCTGAGACATGTTAAAACTACCTGAGACATGTTTAAACTACCTGAGACATGTTTAAACTACCTGGGATACATTTTAAACTACCTGAGACATGTTTAAACTACCTGAGACATGTTTAAACTACCTGAGACACACTTTAAACTACCTGAGACACATTTTAAACTACCTGAGACACGTTTAAACTACCTGAGACATGTTTAAACTACCTGAGACATGTTTAAACTACCTGAGACACATTTTAAACCACCTGAGACACATTTGAAACTACCTGAGACACGTTTAAACTACCTGAGACACATTTTAAACCACCTGAGACACATTTGAAACTACCTGAGACATGTTTAAACTACCTGAGACACGTTTAAACTACCTGAGACACATTTTAAACCACCTGAGACAACATACGTCACCCTGAGAATTCAGACAAATCATGTCCTACCAAAAATAATGTGAACTTTTATTCATACAAATAAATTTTCTCTAATTTCACTCAGTATTTAATTATGAATGATTGAATCTCCTGAAAGTCTTTTGTCCATCTCTCTGATCAGGATTATCCTGGACCGAGCCTCCTCAGGTCTGGATCCAGTACTGAGGCACATGGACTCTTTGATCGGGACCAGGACCTGGACCTGGCTCTTTACTGATCCTGTAAGACTGGACCAGGGCTTGGACCAGGACTTGGACCAGAACATGGACCTGGACCCCTCCCTGACTAAACTCCTGAACAACATCCAGACCCTGAGGAGGTTCTGCTACAGACCCAGACCATCTCAGGACCAGAGGGAAAGGGGCAGGAGGACACCTGAAACCAGAACTGGACCAAGTGAGTCCTTGTAATACTATAAATCAATGTGTTGAAAGACACGTTTAAACTACCTGAGACACGTTTTAAACTACCTGAGACACGTTTAAACTACCTGAGACACATGTTTTAAACTACCTGAGACACGTTTTAAACTACCTGAGACACATGTTTTAAACTACCCGAGACACGTTTTAAACTACCTGAGACACATGTTTTAAACTACCCGAGACACGTTTTAAACTACCTGAGACACGTTTTAAACTACCTGAGACACATTTTAAACTACCCGAGACATGTTTAAACTACCTGAGACACGTTTTAAACTACCTGAGACACGTTTTAAACTACCTGAGACATGTTTTAAACTACCTGAGACATGTTTAAACTACCTGAGACACATTTTAAACTACCTGAGACACGTTTTAAACTACCTGAGACACGTTAAAACCATCTGAGAGACATGTTTTAGATATGGGTCTGGACAGACATAATGTAAACTGACACCTGATTGGTTGGTGGAGACATAGGATCTAGTTCTAATCACAGACTGATCTGAGATCTGATCTGAATCTCATTCAGTGTTTCTGTTTTTGATGCTGACAAGATAATTAATTATTGTGAAATTAAATAAAGAAAAACTGCTTTTTCTTTCTCTCATGTTGCCTTCAGGTTCATCTGAAATCACTCAAACTGTTGTAGATCAACATTCACCTGAATCTCTGAATATTTCATATTTCTTTCACTCGATGCTTCCTGTTTCTGACCTGAAGATGTTTTAGTTGATGTCATGACTCACCTGCAGAGTCCAACCTACTGCTGTTCTGCTCTGCTGTGTGTGTGTGTGTGTGTGTGTGTGTGTGTGTGTGTGTGTGTGTGTGTCTGCAGGTGGCATCACAGAGGAGCAGTACCACTGTCAGCAGCTGCTACAGATGCAGAAACAACAGCTGGAACAGCTGCATATCAGCATCACCACCACAGCTCCACACAGAACACAGGTAACATGTTACTCTTCAAACACTCAACATATAAATCAGGAAAAAATCTCACTTTAGAGCCTTGGTGTCCAACTTTATTTGTTTTGTTTGTTTGTTTGTTTTTTTACCCCCAGTGTTTCAGGTTTTTAGTTGAACAAGATGCCATTTTCCTTTTAAAATAAAAGAGGTGAAGTTTGGGCTTTTCAGAATAAAAGTCTGCCCTCTGTTGATCCGTCATGTGTCACAGATCAATTTCAAAAGAAATCATAAAGAAAATTTGGATACGAACACAAAAGACTGAGAAAAACAAAACAGAAGTCAGGGAAACAAAATAAATAAAAACGTAACATAAACACTTCAGTTAAACTTGATGATTTGCATCAAAACAAAAAAGAAAAAACGGCCTACAAACCTTAAAATGTTGGTAAAAACTCTCAACATGTGCAGCTCCACTAAAATCACAAAAAATATTTATGAACCAGAAAAATGAAGGACAGTAAATAAAGATGGCCGCTGCCTCTCCTCCTCCTGCTGTCAAACTGAGTCCAGAATCTCTCTGATACAAGCGCCGCCATCATCATCATGTGGTAAAGAGGCCCCGCCCACTTAGAGCTCAGCTGTCAATCAAGACATGAAACCTCCTTTTTATATCATCAGATAACTAATTAAAACCAAACTGATGAGAAGAATGAAGAAGTGAACAAACATCAGCGTGATAAGAACGATCCAACATGACTGAAACGTGTCGTTGATGTTTGCCGTTTACCGTCGAGCCTGTCCTGCCCCGTTCCGTCTCATCCTGTCCCGTTTTGTCTTATTCTGTCCTGTCCTACCCCATCCTGTCCCGTCCCGTTCTGGTTCTGCTCCACAGTCCAGCAGGTCCAGTGATACCAGTCTGAAGACTCTGGACTCATCCAGTGCCCAGTTTGCAGGTTCAGCTGACGCTCGTCCTCGTCCTCACCATGGTCACATGACCAGCGAAAACAAACCCTACAAAACCGGCATCAACAGACTCCACCCTCCATCAGGTGAGCGGTCTCACCTGTCTGAGCATCACAGGCTGAAAAACAAGTGTTGGTTAAAAATACTACCATGTGCTCAACATATTCAAACATGTTGCCATGGCAACACCATGTGGACGTTACCATGTGACAGTGTTTTATTTATTCATTGATGCTTAATTTTCACAACATGAAGACATTTTCATAAATGATCACAGCTGATCAATAAATCTCAGTAATTGCTGATGACTAATAATAAAACTTTATTTAAACATGTTTCTTACAAAAACATGGATTATAAGTTAAACTCCTCCTCAGGTCCCTCCAGGCCTCTGCACTCCTCCTCCCCTCAGTCCCTCCTCACCCAGAGGAGCCAGGTGGGAGTCCTGTCCCCTGCCCACCCCCACACTGCTCCACCTTCAGCCCCCCCAGCATCTGCCTTAAAGCTCGCCGCCGCCGCCGCCGCCGCTGCCGCCAGCCTCAACCAAGTACCCAAAAACCTACACACACCTGACCAGGTAAACATCCACATACACACACCTGACCAGGTAAACATCCACGTACACACACCTGACCAGGTAAACATCCACCTACACACACCTGACCAGGTAAACATCCACATACACACACCTGACCAGGTAAACATCCACCTACACACACCTGACCAGGTAAACATCCACGTACACACACCTGACCGGTTGTTTTTCCTCACAGAGACTCTCGAGAGCTGGAGAGCTTCCTGAGCAGACTGTCAGAGACCATGCTGCCCATGGAGGTCACATGACATCGTATCCCATCATGCCTCGCTGCTCCTCAGTGTCTGATTGGTGGTTGTGACTCACTGTGACCTCCAGAAGAAGACGAATCAGAACATTTCACTGAGTTTGGATCTTATTAATATTAATATTATTATCAATATTATTATTGTTATTATTGTAGAGTTTGTTAAAACGTCTTTGATGTTAAATATATTTTGTTGGTTTTTTTTCATATGACTTCACCGTCAACTCTGATTGGTTCATAATGAGTCACATATCCTCGCACTGATCAAGGAAAATAAAGAACAAAGAAGGGTCATTACATCACTTCCTGTCACTACATCACTGTAGAACATTCTACGTTCTGCCTGTAATAACAGCTTCATTCTTTCTAATGAAATCTTTATAACCCTCCTCTGATCATTAACTGTTCATTGAGATGTTATAAAGTGACGTTAGAACAAACAGAGTATCAAGTGAAGCTGTGATGTTTGTGGGATCCAAACCTGATCATTTCACTGGTTTATGTGCTGCTATCAATAATAATTATTGAGGCAGAATAATCATCATTATAATGAAAATAATATAAAGTGTGTGTACTGTGTGCAGTTTGACCTTCACTGCAGCTGTGAAGGTGAAACGTTCACCGCCTGTGATCTGACCTCGATGAACATTATGATTATACAGTTCTTCATATTTTAAACTAATGAAATTCATTAAATCAATCAAAATCATTCGGTGTTTTCAAAGTCATGTTATTGAACTGAGACAGATTCTGTATTCTGTTGGCGTTCAGATGCTGATGAGTGACTTCAATGTTCAACATAAGTGGCTTAATAAAGTTCAAGATGAGTCAAAGTTAAAAAGACAAACTGTAATAAAGCTGTCAGTCACCTGATGTGAAGCGTGTCCAGATTCTACTGGACAGTTTGGTGTCTTTCTTCAGTGAGTGATGCCGCAGGTGAGTCCGTCACACGCTGCAGGTGAGTCGGTCACACGCTGCAGGTGAGTCGGTCACACGCTGCAGGTGAGTCGGTCACACGCTGCAGGTGAGTCCGTCACACGCCGCAGGTGAGTCCGTCACACGCCGCAGGTGAGTCCGTCACACGCCGCAGGTTTCCACCCAGACATGTTTTGGATAAATTATAAATCCAGTGTTGAAGCTTTAAGCTTCACCTGGAATTTTGTCTGAGATTCTAAATGGTATCAAACCTCAGGTCGGGTGTTTTATCCCTGCAGCTCAGCGCAGTTTACATCTTCATTGTTTAATAATGTGAAGTATTTCCACCCAGAGCTGCTGTCAGTCGTCATGTTGTGTCTCATTCAGATGGTAGAGACACAAGTTACTCGACACAAAAGAGCAACAAAACATTTATGTATCACATGCTGTGACTTTGTTTTCCTTTTCTCCCAAATGCCAATTAAATCGATTTTTCTGTGAACGCCAAACCAAAAACAGACAAGTCTTCTGGGAAAAAAAAGAATTTGACAGTTAGGGCTCCAGACAGATGTTTTTTTTATTTGTTTGCTGTTTTTTGTTTGTTTGTTTGTTTTGATGATAAAAGCTGCAGACCTGTGGTACAAATGATTGAGTATTTTGTGTATTTTCATTTTTTGTGGTATGTTGACAGTGTTAGATGTTTTTAAATGAATTAAATTAATCAAAAAAATATTTCTGACATTACATCACAAACAATCAGAGGGAGCTCATGTACCATCGGTGGAACACGTACCACAGTTTGAGAGTCCAGGTTCTAATCAATCAATCATAAAAAGAAAAGGGTGAGGCAAGAAATAAAACAGATATACAGTCCTTAACAGATTTATTAGACCACCTGTCATAAAAACGAGAAAATAAATATTTTAGAAATCTTTCAAAAACGTGTTTAAAACTCTTATTTATTTGTCAAATAACAAACTGAAACAGGTAAACAGTCTTTTCTTCGTCCTCTTTGGTCTTTAACAGTTTGCATCTTGCTGACGTTGTTTTTATGTGTTTGTCTCTTTTGTTGTTGAGGTCAGATCGTTTCTATCTGTTCAGACTTCAGATGAAACTTTTCTGTGATCAATCTTTGAATCTACTAAAACCAAAATTAGTCCAACAGGATTCAGATCCAGACTTTGACTTGTCCGGTCCATCAGGTCCAGAACTCCAGAGTCTTTGTCTCGGTCAAATCGTCTCTGCACAGATTTGAAGTTTGCTTTGGTTCATTGTCTTGTTGGTTTATGAACCCTCGACCAATCAGATTCAGTCCAGAAGGAATCCCATGATGCACTGAGATGTTGTGTTTGACGTTCTTGTTCATGATGTCGTTGATTTATTTCTGAATGGATGTTTTTTTTTCCCCTCAGTGTTACAGAATTGATCAGTTTTGTCACTGATCATCTGATTGATCAGCTGATCTGTGTAGACAGAAGGACTCCATGTCCCAGAGTTCTGTGCGACTGGGTGGTTCAGGGTGGACCTGTGTAAGGTGGGAGGGATCAGTCCATCAGTCCGTCAGCGTCCTGGAGATGGAGAGACGAGGACCGGACTGAGACCCGCAGCATCAGGACCGAGTGGACCGAAGACTGAAGACTGAAGCCTGTCTCCCGGCGTGTCTCCCGGTGTGTCTCCCGGTGTGTGAGCGGGTCTTTGTCTCGGTGTGTCCGTGATGGTGGACGCGGCGGAGTGCGGGCTGTGCGGGGTGAAGGTGATGTGTCGCTTCAGGCCGCTGAACGACGCTGAGCGGAACCGCGGAGACAAACTAGTCCCCAAATTCAGCGGAGAGGACACGGTGGTGGTGGCGGTGAGTCCAACACACAGAGACACAGACACACAGAGACACAGACAGACAGATGAAGCACACGGTGTTCATGTTTCCACCGACACACCCTCCGTCAGCAACAATAGAAACCTGAGGCACCGACACACACACACACACACACACACACACTCAGTCACACACACACACACACACACACACACACACACACACACACACACTCAGTCACACACACACACACACACACACACACACACACACTCAGTCACACACACACACACACACACACTCACACACACACTCACACACACTCACTCACACACACACACACACACACACACACACACACACACACACACACTCACACACACAGATCTGTTGATTTGATTTTTAAAATGTGAATGACAAGAAAATTTGACCGTGAGCAGATCAATAATTTAATATCTCCAACAGAAGATCAATAATCAATAAAATCAGATTAAAATGTTTGAACCACCTGAGGGTCCATCAGCCCTGAGTGACGTCATTTATAAATAATATCTTAATGATCAAATATCACAAACATGATGATCGTATAGACCATGATGCACAGAGCTGGAGAGTAATAGATTACATGTAATCTGGATACAGGTTACAGATAAAATGTAGTCAGATTACAGTTACATTTAATTCATTCATTAAATAATAAAATAATTCATTCAACATTTTATGTCTTTAAATCAATCAATCAATCGATCAATCCATCAGTTGATCACAACAAAGGAAGGAACAAACTAATAAACCAAACAACAAACATAAAACACAACATGATTCAGTTTGTAATGAAAAAAAAGTCTCAATTCTCTGATTTCAGTTTCTTAAATGTGAATATTTTCTTTGAGTTGTGGACAAAACGAGACATTTTATAGATCAAACAACTAATTGATTAGTGGTAAAATTATCACCAGATTGATCACTAGTTGAACAATAGGTTGAAACATGTGAAAACAGGTGGACAGTACGGTGACGTCCGTCCACCTGACGTCTCTGTACTGTCATACAGGATTTAAAAACATCAGAGCTGCAGCTGCGAAGGCTCTGGGAAACGAGGCCCAGTCTGTTGATTGATTATGATCAAAGGTTGAAAAGTAGTTCCAAACAGTTGGAGGACATGGACATATGTCTGTGTCCTCCACATGTTTGGTTCTACTTTTCAACCTTTGACCTATTGACCTATTTTTCAAGTCTTTCCTGTAACAATTATTTTCATTATTGATTAATCTGTCGATCATTTTCTCCATGATTAGATCTGTTGTTTGTTCAATAAAATGTCAGTGGTGAAAAATGTCTCTCAAAGTCCAACATGACGTCCTCAAATGTCTCGTTTTGTCCACAACTCAAAGATCATCAGTTTCCTGTCAGAGAGGAAAGAAACCAGAAAATATTCACATTTAAGAAACTGAAATCAGAGAATTTAGACTTAATAAAAAAAAACTCAAAATGATTAATTGATTATCAAAATAGTTAATTGATTATTTGTTTCAGCTCTAAGATTTTCAATTTAGTATGATAATAAATGTGTGAAATCTCCGTATTTGAGCCATTTTGCATTAAAAAATTACTGAAATCATTTAACTAGAGCTGCAACAAACAAAATGATCTTCTCTGTCCGTCTCCGTCCTGATGAAGGTCACATGACTCTGTCTCCGTCCTGATGAAGGTCACATGACTCTGTCTCCTTCTCCTCCTCAAAATGAATATAAATATGGAAAATATAATGATGCAGATTTATGTTAAATATAATGAGGACAGTCCGGTCTGTCTGCTGTCGTTAACTTCAATGAGACATCGTTATCTTTAACGAGTTGTTATTATCTTTAACGAGACATCGTTAAGTCTAACGAGAAATCGGTAACTCGACATAAACAGACATCAGTGTATTTTGTCAGTGAAAATTTGTTTCCTTTAGGTCAGTTTAAGTTTTAAGAAACTTTAAGACAAAAAACATCTAATTATATTTAATAAAGTGTAAAACAGAAACTGTTTGTCTTCAATCTGACAAAATCAAACACCTTCATGTTCAAAGTCTTTAATCTGAAGAAAAATGAAGTCATGAACTTTAATTATGTGCCGATTCGTCTCTGCACAACAAAACTGGATCAGTTCAGGATTTATGTTTCATTTTTAAGACATAAAAAAATTTAAATCAACAAAAAACATGGAAATATCTTTGAACATTCAGATTTTAATAAAACATGAAGAATCTGAACATTATTCATCTGTTCATCATCCTCTGTGAACCTCAGAGTTCAGCCTCATGGGAAATATTCTGTCTCCATGACAGCAGAGGCTGAAGGTCGCCACACATCATGTGACTGACAGCAGAGCATCAATATACGACTACCGCCACTCATCATTTTATATAAAGAGCCATCTGTTAAATAAATAAAGAGAATCATTGTCATGTTTTCCATCAAACTGCTGAGTATCAAAAGGTTTGTCTCATATAATATAACAAAATAAAATATTATATTATAACAAAATAATATAATATAATATAATATAATATAATATAATATAATATAATATAACTCCAACTCTTTAGATCATAAACACTTTGTATCCATGTCTTTGTGTGTGTGTGTCATTAAACAGCAATCATCTTCATGTCCTCTGATTGGTTCAGTCTTCTCCCAGTGGGATGCAGTTACCATGACGACAGGCGTCTTATTGAGATGCAGACACACACACAGAGTGAATCAGACAGATGGAGCTGAACTACAAACATGACAGAACACGACTGAAAGCCAACTGATCCATCAGCTGATCAACAATCTGTAACTACTTCAGATCAATCAATCATCTAAATAAATCAATAGTCACTGAAAACAAGACTGTGCAGCGTCACACTCACTGTTGTTTTGGATTAATTTTATTGATCACATCTGATACAGATTTTCATCAGCTGTGAACTCCCATGATCCCACACTGTGTCCTGAAGTACTGTGGGATCATGGGAGTTGTTGTCCTCACTGTAAAAAATCTTTCCTGCCAACCATCTGATGAGGTGCCAATCAGTTTATAATGAAAATAGAATCAATACGGATCAATCATCAGCTGTGTTCAGTGTGCTTTGATCACTTTAATGATTGATTGATCAGGTTCCTCTGATGACTCGGTGTTTGTCTGCTTTCAGTTTCTGTCATGTGTGAAACATTACTGCTTTTCTTTGATTCGAGAAAAAAGTAAAAAACATTTAGATTCTTCTGTCGATGAAGAGAAAACACACATCAACAACAACAAAAATAATAAACATAAATAAATAAACAGTAATTATTCCTCTGACATTTGAATATTGAGGTGTCTCTGAATCTGTGTGTGTCTGTGTCCATGCTGATAAAACATCAAACTGTCCTCACATCAGGTAAATGTCAGCAGATCACACATGCGCACGCACACACACACACACACACAGACACACACACACACACACAGAACAGACACACACACACACACACACACACACACACACACACACACACACACACACACACACACACTCGAATGACATCTTATTTTGACTTTAACAAGGATTCAAACTGTTAGGAACACAAAAATCCCTCAGGTGTCTGTAAAAATGATGTTATACTTTATATAACTTTTCATAACTTGATGGTCCTTTTGTTTTTGTGACGCTCAGTCTGACATTTGGATGATTGGATGTTTGATCTTATTTTGGCGGTGTGTTTGGTCTTATTTTGGCGGTGTGTTTGGTCTTACTTTGGCGGTGTGTTTGATCTTATTTTGGCGGTGTGTTTGGTCTTACTTTGGCGGTGTGTTTGATCTTATTTTGGCGGTGTGTTTGGTCTTACTTTGGCGGTGTGTTTGGTCTCACTTTGACGGTGTGTTTGATCTTATTTTGGCGGTGTGTTTGGTCTTATTTTGGCGGTGTGTTTGGTCTTACTTTGGCAGTGTGTTTGATCTTATTTTGGCGGTGTGTTTCCTGTGTTTCAGGGGAAGCCCTACGTGTTTGACAGAGTTCTCCCTCCGAACACTGAGCAGGTTCAGGTGTATGACACCTGTGCCCGACAGATCGTTAAAGGTCAGTCGTCCTCATTAACTCTCTCATTTCATTTAACTTTTAATGGTCATGTTGTGTTTATATATGACAACCAATCAGACGCCTCAGTTTGATGTGATAGTAACACGAAAATTACAACACTGGAACACAACAGTGACAATAAAATAAGAACACAATAATAACACATTAATAACACATTAATAACACATTAATAACACATTAATAACACACAGTAAATGAAACGTGTAAACAGATTATTAGTTAAGTGTGTGTGTCTGTTCTGTGTGTGTGTTGTGTGTGTGTGTGTTCCAGATGTGTTGGGAGGATATAACGGCACCATCTTTGCGTACGGTCAGACGTCGTCAGGAAAGACTCACACCATGGAGGTCAGTTTCTTTCAATATATTTATGATCAATATATTGTTATTAAATTGATATTTTAATGTTTCAGTGTGTCACACTTTAACATCACACATTGTAAATAAAAATGGCCGCCACTGTATCTTGTTCATCTTGTGTATCTTCGCGCTGCCATCTTGTTCTGATGATGTCATTTGGCGCCAGCGTCTGTGCGGTAGTGATTGAGCGTGGAGCTGCGGTATTGAGGCCCCGCCCCCTTTACATCATCTAATAACAAAGAATTTCCTTAAACGACAGAAACTTTTATCTCATGTCACTTCAGTGTTTTAGTTTGGTTCATGTCCCATCTGCTAACATTCAGGGGGCGGGGCTTATGACCTGTCCCGCAGCCGGCCACCAGGCGCCGACAGAGAGCTGACATGTCGTCTGTCTTTAGTCAATGAACTTAATTTTTATTTAACTTTAATTTTGTCGTATTTTCAAAATAATCTGCATTTTATTTGGTAATTGAATTATTGTTCATTTGTGAAGATTTGAATGAACAATCTTTTGTTTTAATGTGTTTATATATTTTTAAGGGGTTTCATTGCATTTTAATTTTTTTATAATGTTTTTTTTTTTATTTTTAAATGTGTCTTAATGTGTTTTAGTAACGTTGTAATAATGTTTAATAATGGTTTGTTATGTAACCCTCCAGGGGAACCTGCACAACCCCCGTCTGATGGGAATCATCCCTCGAATCGCCAGAGACATCTTCGACCACATCTACTCCATGGATGAGAACCTGGAGTTTCACATCAAGGTGATGATGTCATTGTGACACTGATAACATCATCAGTGACATCAGTGTTTTTCTGCTGCCTGATTGGTTCATTATTCACTGAAAATCACTTTGACCTGCAGGAATGTGTTACGATTATAACAAATCTACAGAATAAACACAATTACATCACAACATCTCAATAAAACGGGTTAAAAATACAAATGTATCATGTTTGTATATCACTAAATATTTGAAACCTCCTTTTTGGACCTCAGAGACTCCGTAGTTTCCTGTCTGTTGTCCATGAAGAGTTAAATCTGGTCAGACGTCGTGTAGAGACTCTGTTCTCCTGAGCAGAGAGCAGCGAGGCGTTCACTGACCCACCTGCTCTCCATATGTTCACTGCTGACCAGCTGCTCTGCTGTCAGATACTGTAAACATGAGTGTTTATGTCAGCACTGCACACAACACAACACAAAACAACAACACAACACAACAACACAACAACACGACACAACACAACAACACAACACAACAACACGACACAACACAAAACAACAACACGACACAAAACAACAACACAACACAACAACACGACACAACACAAAACAACACAACACAACAACACAACAACACAACACAACACAACAACACAACACAACAACACAACACAACACAACAACACGACACAACACAACAACACGACACAACACAAAACAACAACACAACACAACAACACAACAACACAGCACAAAACAACACGACACAACACAACAACACAACAACACAACACAAAACAACACGACACAACACAACAACACAACACAACACAACACAACAACACAACACAACAACACAACACAACAACACAAAACAACAACACAACACAACAACACAACACAAAACAACACGACACAACACAACAACACAACACAAAACAACACGACACAACACAACAACACAACACAACAACACGACACGACACAACACAACAACACAACACAAAACAACAACACAACACAACACAAAACAACAACACAACAACACGACACAACAACACAACACAACACAACACAAAACAACAACACAACAACACAACAACACAACACAACACAACAACACAACAACACAACACAACACAACAACACAACACAAAACAACACGACACAACACAACAACACAACACAACAACACAACACAACACAACACAAAACAACAACACAACAACACAACAACACAACAACACAACACAACACAACAACACAACACAACAACACAACAACACAACACAAAACAACACGACACAACACAACAACACAACACAACACAAAATAACAACACAACAACACAACAACACAACACAAAACAACAACACAACAACACGACACAACACAACAACACAGCAACACAACAACACGACACAACAACACGACACAAAACAACAACACAACACAACACAAAACAACAACACAACACAAAACAACAACACAACACAAAACAACAACACGACACAATGACACAATGACACAACAACACAACAACACGACACAACAACACGACACAAAACAACAACACAACACAAAACAACAACACGACACAAAACAACAACACAACAACACGACACAAAACAACAACACAACACAAAACAACAACACAACACAAAACAACAACACAACACAACAACACAACACAACAACACGACACAAAACAACAACACGACACAACACAAAACAACAACACAACACAACAACACAACAACATAACACAACAACACGACACAACACAACAACACAACACAAAACAACAACACAAAACAACAACACAACAACACAAAACAACAACACGACACAACAACACAACAACACGACACAAAACAACAACACAACAACACGACACAACAACACAACACAATAACACAACACAACAACACAACACAAAACAACAACACAAAACAACAACACAATAACACAACACAACAACACAACACAACAACACAACACAACAACACGACACAACAACACAACACAAAACAACAACACAATAACACAACACAACAACACAACACAACAACACAACACAACAACACAACAACACAACACAAAACAACAACACAATAACACAACACAACAACACAACACAACAACACGACACAACAACACAACACAAAACAACAACACAACACAACAACACAACACAAAACAACAACACAACACAAAACAACAACACAACAACACGACACAACACAAAACAACAACACAGCACAAAACATACATTTAATAAAACCCTTAATAATAATAATAATAATAATAATAATAATAATAAATGCGTATTTTTTATGAATATGTGTTAAATCATGATTTTTTACACATGAAGTTTGGTTTACTGTTCCTGGAAAATCATTAATACATCTTGTTTGTCTCTGAAGGAGAAAATATAATTTATACACGTTAGTATGTTACAGTAGACAGTATATAATTTATATAGACAGTATATAATTTATATAGACAGTATATAATTTATATAGACAGTATATAATTTATATAGACAGTATATACACGTCACCGTGTTCATTAAAGGTGTCTCTTTTTCTCTGCAGGTCTCTTATTTTGAAATCTATCTGGATAAAATCAGAGACTTGCTCGATGGTGAGGATAATATTTAACAAATTTAATTATTTTTAATCATATTTAATAAGATATTAATTCACATTAAAGTGTGTCAGTGTTGATGATGAACCTGCTGATGATGTTTAATTCATGTTTCAGTGTCAAAGACGAACCTGGCCGTCCACGAGGACAAAAACAGGGTTCCTTATGTCAAGGTAATATTTCATATATGAATAAGAATATATCAGTACTACAGTATCAGTATCTGCAGTATCAGTACTGCAGTATCAGTACTGTAGTATCAATACTACAGTATCAGTACTACAGTATCAGTACTGTAGTATCAGTACTGCAGTATCAGTACTGTAGTATCAGTACTACAGTATCAGTACTACAGTATCAGTACTGCAGTATCAGTACTGTAGTATCAGTATCTGCAGTATCAGTACTGTAGTATCAGTATCTGCAGTATCAGTACTGCAGTATCAGTACTACAGTATCAGTATCTGCAGTATCAGTACTACAGTATCAGTATCTGCAGTATCAGTACTGCAGTATCAGTACTGTAGTATCAGTACTGCAGTATCAGTACTACAGTATCAGTATCTGCAGTATCAGTACTACAGTATCAGTATCTGCAGTATCAGTACTGTAGTATCAGTACTGCAGTATCAGTACTGCAGTATCAGTACTTTTTGCTGTGTATCTCCTGTCAGGGCTGCACTGAGCGTTTTGTTTCCAGTCCTGATGAAGTGATGGACGTCATCGACGAGGGAAAAGCAAACAGACACGTCGCCGTCACCAGTCAGTCTATTACTACACCACAACTACTACTACTACTACTAGTATTACTACTGCTACACTGCAGAACACCTGAAAAGACATCAGACCCACACAACAGAAAACTGAACTTTGTATCTTCATTAGCTTCATTTGCCTAATTAGCTAATTAGTATGAATCATGTATTCAGAGTATTAATTGTGTATTTCTGTGTGTTTTTGTGTTTTCCTGCAGACATGAATGAGCACAGTTCTCGCAGTCACAGTATTTTTCTGATCAACATCAAGCAGGAGAACGTGGAGACGGAGATGAAACTGTCGGGGAAACTCTACCTGGTCGACCTGGCAGGCAGCGAGAAGGTCACACTGCTCCACTGAACGACCCGTCACACCTTCATCACACTGATGATGAGGAGCAGCTTTTATTTCATCATTTAATGACTCGTCATGTTTTAACACAAACCTCTGTGCTGTTTCAGCTTCAGTAACGTTAATTTACCTCCAGAGTTCATGTAGAAATGCTGTTTCCAAAATCATGAAAGGTTTGCAGCAGTCAGATAATTCTTCCACAGAGAGGAGGGATAAGACAACGATGATGATGATGATGATGATGATGATGATGATGATGATGATGATGATGATGTTATTCAGGTGAGTAAAACGGGAGCTGAAGGTGCCGTGTTGGACGAGGCCAAAAACATCAATAAATCTCTTTCTGCTCTCGGCAACGTGATCGCTGCTCTGAGTGAAGGAACGGTGAGTTAGCTAACAGAGCACCAGCTGACATCATGCTAATGTTAGCTAACATTATGCTAACATTATCCAACCTCACGCTGAAAGTAGCCAACATCATGCTAACATGAGACAGCCTCATGCTAAAATTAACCAAGCTCATGCTAACTTTAGCTAACATCATGCTAACCTTAGCTAGCATCATGCTAACCTTAGCTAGCATCATGCCACCAGGTTGAGATATTGATAAATAATTTTTATTTCTTCTTTTAAAAAATGGATTTAGCCTCTTTTGAATCTTTGTGGATGTTCATTTAGTGAAATCACGTTGTCACTGTGTAAATATGTATATATACACACACACACACACACACACACACACACACACACACACACACGTCTATATTTGTATATATAAATTCAGTGTGTATATGTGTTTTATTTGCCGTGTGTTTGTAGAAAACTCACGTCCCGTACAGAGACAGTAAGATGACCCGGATCCTGCAGGACTCTCTGGGAGGTAACTGTCGAACCACAATCATCATCTGCTGCTCGCCGTCTGTTTACAACGAGGCTGAAACCAAGTCCACGCTCATGTTTGGACAGAGGTGCAACAACTAAACATGTTCATAATCATGTTATTTATGGTTGTGTAGCTGATGTCAGTCCAGAACAACAACTACAGACCAGTTTATGATGAACTGTCAGTCGATTATTCATCAGGTCCAAATGATGATTATTACAAGGGAAATACTGTAAAAATGTCCATCTGTGTTTGTGTTCCAGAGCTAAAACCATAAAGAACACAGTGTCGGTGAACCTGGAGCTGACGGCGGAGGAGTGGAAGAAGAAATATGAGAAGGAGAAGGAGAAGAACAGGAGTCTGAACATCATGATACAGAAACTGGAGAATGAACTGAAGCGCTGGAGGAAAGGTAAAGTCAACTTACATCACTTCAGATATGGTTTAGATTTTACACATCAGTTTTTACAGAGCAGAACACAATCCGCTTTCTGTTTGTCGTCCATCTGTTTCTTAAAGTTGACTCTTATTCTTTAATGTCTTCAGGTGAGTCTGTACCTGTGGAGGAGCAGCTGAGCAGCAGAAACAAGAAGAGCAACGGCGAGACGACGACAGTGATTGACAGCTTGGCTCCGCCCCCTGTCCCTCTGTCAGATGAAGAGAAGACACAGTACGAGACACTCATCACCAACCTGTACCAGCAGCTGGACGACAAGGTGAGTCTCACCTGTAATATCATCTGTATTATAAAGAGAGTCTCACCTGTACTATCACCTGTAGTAACTCACCTGTAGTCTGTGAAACATTTAAAAATGTGCTGACTCATGTTTCAGGATGATGAGATCAACCAGCACAGTCAGACAGCAGAAAAACTCAAACAGCAGCTGATCGATCAGGACGAGGTGAGTCTCACCTGAATGTTACAACCTCACCTGTATACACCTCATCTGTACACTGTATCAACCGTCATCCCTCCACCTGTTCCCCTGTTCATCATCCGTCCATCTAGCTGTTGGTGTCGAGCCGTCACGACTA
Source organism: Lutjanus erythropterus (assembly GCF_056507025.1). Lineage (NCBI taxonomy): Eukaryota > Metazoa > Chordata > Actinopteri > Lutjaniformes > Lutjanidae > Lutjanus > Lutjanus erythropterus. The sequence goes on from NC_139324.1 coordinate 43,243,984, forward strand.
CGAGCGTCTGCAGGAGGAGCTCTCACGGCTGCAGAGAGACAGTGACTCGGCCAAAGAGGAGGTGAAGGAGGTGCTGCAGGCGCTGGAGGAGCTCGCCGTCAACTACGACCACAAGAGTCAAGAGGTGGAGAACAAGAACCGCTGCAATGAACAGCTGAACGAGGAACTCGCACACAAAACTGTGAGTCCACATCAAGAAACAAGATGAGAGGATGGTTGGATGTAGGATGGTTGGATGTAGGATGGTTGGATGTTTGATGTTAGGATGTTTGATGTTTGATGGTTGGATGTTTGATGTTAGGATGTAGGATGGTTGGATGTTTGATGTTAGGATGTTTGATGGTTGGATGTTTGATGTTAGGATGTTTGATGGTTGGATGTTTGATGTTAGGATGTTTGATGGTTGGATGTTTGATGTTAGGATGTTTGATGTTTGATGGTTGGATGTTTGATGTTGGATGTAGGATGGTTGGATGTTTGATGTTAGGATGTTTGATGTTTGATGGTTGGATGTTTGATGTTAGGATGTAGGATGGTTGGATGTTTGATGTTAGGATGTTTGATGGTTGGATGTTTGATGTTTGATGGTTGGATGTTTGATGTTTGATGTTTGATGTTTGATGTTAGGATGTTTGATGTTTGATGGTTGGATGTTTGATGTTGGATGTAGGATGGCTGGATGTTTGATGTTGGATGTTTGATGTTTGATGGTTGGATGTTTGATGTTGGATGTAGGATGGCTGGATGTTTGATGTTAGGATGTTTGATGGTTGATGGTTGGATGTTTGATGTTGGATGTAGGATGGTTGGATGTTTGATGTTTGATGTTGGATGTTTGATGGTTGGATGTAGGATGGTTGGATGTTTGATGTTGGATGTTTGATGGTTGGATGTAGGATGGTTGGATGTTTGATGTTTGATGGTTGGATGTTTGATGTTGGATGTTTGATGTTTGATGTTGGATGTTTGATGTTAGATGTTTGATGGTTGGATGTAGGATGGTTGGATGTAGGATGG
>NC_139324.1:43250000-43260000 GCF_056507025.1 Lutjanus erythropterus
GACACGCCCACCCCACACCTCTTCATGTACACAGTCATGTTAGCATTGGCATTAGCATAGTCTTATTTTTTGAAAAGAACTCCGTAAAACATCTCGTGACCCATCCTACTCTAGCTGGTTGGGTTAAAGCATGACGATTGACTGGTTAGAGCCAATCAGAGGCAGAGTAGGACGGGTCATGTGATGTTAGTGTCCTTTCATTGTGAGCAGTCCAAACACACCTTAGCAACAGTCCTGTAGCGTCTCAGCTGGATGATCATCTGCTCACTGACAGATTTCAACACATTTGTCAGCTAAATTTGAGAGAAATAACCCTTTAATGTGTCGGTTCATGTTTTTGGCGAGTGTATAAACCTACGGACAGAAAAGCCGGAGTAAATTTAACCCTTTGTGTTGTCCAGCTGGTGAGGGACAACGCTGACCTTCGCTGCGAGCTGCCCAAGCTGGAGAAGCGTCTGCGAGCCACAGCGGAGCGGGTGAAAGCTCTGGAAGCCGCCCTGAGAGACGCCAAGGAGTCGGCTGTGAGGGACCGCAAACGCTACCAACAGGAAGTGGACCGCATCAAAGAGGCTGTCAGGTCCAAGAATGTCTCCAGGAGAGGACACTCTGCTCAGATAGGTGAGGTTGGTCACAGACCACTGACCCAACCCCGACCCCGACCCGACCCCCTCACAACCCCGACCCGACCCCCTCACAACCCCGACCCGACCCCTCACAACCCCGACCCGACCCCTCACAACCCCGACCCCGACCCGACCCCCTCACAACCCCGACCCGACCCCCTCACAACCCCGACCCCGACCCGACCCGACCCCCTCACAACCCCGACCCAAACCTGTGTGTGTTTTAATGTTGAAGTTTGATTTATTTATCCTTTTATAGCATCTTTCAAAGTTTTTCCTCGTGTGGTTTTTAATATTTTAAGCACTGTACCTTCAATGTATAAATAAATGTATATATGATTTTGCCTCAGAGGATCTGATGTGTCACATGTCTCCATGCAGCCAAGCCAATCAGAGCAGGACATCAGCACCATCAGTACCCGTCCTCGTCGCCGTCCATCAGACCGACCATCCGAGCAGGAGGAGGAGGAGCAGCAGCAGCGTCCAGTCCACGTCATCACTCCCCCCGACAGCAACCACAGCAACTACAGCAACCTCAGCAGCAACATCCTCATCAGAGCCACAGCAAGTGAACTAAAGGTGGGTCACCACGGCAACTGTAACCGCCATATTAAAACGAGTTTTCAGAGAGAGCGATAACTGAAACTCTGGGTCAGTTACCATGGTAACACGTGATACGTAGATAAACGTGCACTGCAGCACTTACCTTGCAGGATCACACGAGAATCCATCTTGCCAGCCTCCAAGTTATCCGTTTGTGTGTCCACTCCAGCCAATCAGCATTTAGCATACTCTCAGCCCAGAGCTAACTCTGGAACATCTTAGCCCCTTTTCACACACACACACATTGTTAGCCCAGGGTTAAGCTAAACTGAGGACTGATTCATGCTGCTGTTCTTCTAGCTCTGGGTTAAAGCCTCTCTTCACCCACACAGGTGCTGATTATCTTCTTCTTCTAATCTTTTAGCCCTGTAGCACACCAGTACATTTAGCCCTGGGTTTAGTCCATTTTCAGGGGCTGACCCCGCAAACTCAGGGCCAACCCTGCTCTGGAGCAGGGCATGCTAACCCTAGGCTAAAGTCAGGGTTAGCCCACTTTGGAATGTGCCGGTGTTAATTATCATTTAGTCTTAGGCTAACAACTCCCTTAGCCTGGTGCTAACTGATGTCAGTTTATGTTTAGTGTTGAAAATGAGGAGTTTTAGGATCAGTTTTGTGAAGGTCAGTATGTATAAATAAAGTTTTATCTCCTGTGTCTTTACAGGTAGCAGATGACTCTGGATCAGTTTCCTCCTCTGTGGATCTGAACTCTCCTGATCTCACCACTCTGCCTTTACTTCGACCACACTCCTTTCTACTACTTTACTACAGCCATTCCACCTTAACAGCCATTCCACCTTAACAGCCAACAAGTGCTTTCTTTCTTCCTCTCAGTCTGTCCAAGTATCTGACTCAGATCAGTTCAGTCACAGTTTAAAGGTAGAATCGGTAGGATTGGATGTTGTTGTGTCTCAGATCCAGATGTTTTCAGACACTCAGACAGGGATTCTGTTCATACTTTGCTTTTTACGAAAAAATGCAGATTGTACCTTTAATATGACGAGTTTAATAAGTTAAACAGATGAAGTTAACAGGAGTTAGATGATGTTGGACTAACGTTGTGTCTCTGTTCTCTTGATGTTCTGCAAAAAAAAATGTTCAAAAATAAATGAAAAGTTAGGAATCATAAAAATAACTGAGTGTAATGATAATAATAATAATAATAATAATAATAATAATAATAATAATAATAATAATAATAAGTACCGCAGAGAAATCAAAGAGCCGTCAGCACAACATTCCTCAGCATTTTGATTCATTAACTTTCAATGAGCTGAATTTATTTTAACTTGAGTCCAGCTGAAGTTTGAGTTTTTCTGATGTCTGTGGAGGAACATTTCTGTCATGAAACAAAAAATATCCTCATGGTAACAGATTGTTGTCGTCATCCTGACTCACCATGGAGATATTTTTTTCTTTGACTGGTTTCCATCATTCATTTCGACTGAAATCACATATTAAATATTATAACGATTAACGTATCAGTAAAAGTTGTAAACGATGGTTCCTGAGTGAGACGCCGTCGGTCGACGTCACAGATTATAGATCTATTTTATATTTCTGCTCTTCATCATCTTCATCAAGTCCGTCTGATGTTTACATCTAATTTTTTGTAAAATGTCACAAAAACTTTAATAAAAAACAAAAATCTATTTTCCATCATCTGAAGGAGAAACACATGCAGAGTTCAGAACAATGAGATAATAAATATAATAAATGATATAACGTCCACTGAGCAAATAAAATCTGTCACACGAGTCAGAATTCAGAGAGAAAAAGTTTTTACCATAAAATTAAATTATAAAATTCCTAATAGAATATTCCTAATTTAAAAAAAAAATAAAAAATGAAGTATTGAGTGTTTTTCTTTCTTTTTTGGTAACATTGTGATGTCACAGCGTCACATGACAACATGTCTGATATCATGTTCTGACTTTATGAGACACATTTATTTATCAAGTGAAATCAATCAGACACAAAAATCAATAAGAGAATAAAAGTATTATTATTCGTTCAGGTTGATCAAATCATTTCGTCTTATTCTATCAAAGTTACTGGACAGAATCAGTTTAAAGTTTTAAGATATTTTTTTTATTCCTAACGTTTCATGATTTTTTATTTTTGACTGAATGTTTGAACACGCTGACATTGATTGTTTTTAAAATGATTCATATGTTTTTATAGATTTAATTTATTATTTATTACTTTATTGGGACAGTACTTTTAAACTCAGTGTTTTTATACATTTTATTTATTGATTATTTTGTTGGGACAGTATTGATCAGCTCAGAGTTTTTATAGATTTAATTGATTGATTATGTGATTGGGACAGTATTGATCAGTGTTTGTGTCATGTTTCTAACAGTGTTGACCTGCTGCTCTGTATCATTGTGAGCCGTTGTACCTGATGCATGTGAACGCATCATGAACGTCACGGCGTCTGTGGGTCCAGCTGTCAGTGTGTCTGTGAGCTTCACGTCTGATTAAACTGTGCTGTAGTTGTTGTGAGTCACGTTGACGGAAGTGATGACGCTCAGCTCGCCGTTCTCTGTAGGACAAGATCAATAAAACTAAACAGTGTTCTCTGAAAAAAGATTCTCTTCAAACTGTGATTTGATCAGAAACCATGTGTTTATTATTTTTTACATTTCTGAAGAAGAATTTGTTTGTTCTGAGGTGTGAATGAGTCCGTCACATGATCACGTCCACCTCAGGACTTCACTTCGTGTCCAAGTTGAAGATTTGTTGGCTCTCGATGAGAATGAACTCCACGATCTGGTTCTGGTAGACCATGTTGACCGCCATGTTTCCTGCGTCCAGCTCGGGCCACATCAGCGTGGGACCGAACACGATGCCGATGCCCTGAGTGGACATCAGGTTCTTCCTGGAAAAGGCCAGAACCCTAAAGAACGAAAGAGGGAACAAATTAGAATGAAAACAGAGTTTATTAGAACCAAAGGGACTGATGCCAGTGACTTTAGGTGTGTGCAGGTGTGTTTGTGTACCTGTGCAGGTGTGTTACAGGTGTGTGTCATGTCTGTGTTACAGGTTTGTTACAGGTGTGTGTTTGTGTACCTGTGCAGGTGTGTGTCAGCTTTGTGTACCTGTGCAAGTGTGTTACAGGTGTGTGTTTGTGTACCTGTGCAGGTGTGTTACAGGTGTGTGTTTGTGTACCTGTGCAGGTGTGTGTTTGTGTACCTGTGCAGGTGTGTGTCAGCTGTGTGTTTGTGTACCTGTGCAAGTGTGTTACAGGTGTGTGTTTGTGTACCTGTGCAGGTGTGTTACAGGTGTGTGTTTGTGTACCTGTGCAGGTGTGTTACAGGTGTGTGTCAGCTGTGTGTTTGTGTACCTGTGCAGGTGTGTGTTTTTGTACCTGTGCAGGTGTGTTACAGGTGTGTGAAAGTGTGTGTTACTGGTGTGTTTCTGGTGTGTGTTTGTGTACCTGTGCAGGTGTGTTTCTGGTGTGTGTTTGTGTACCTGAGCAGGTGTGTGTCAGTTGTGTGTTTGTGTACCTGTGCAGGTGTGTGTCAGCTGTGTGTTTGTGTACCTGTGCAGGTGTGTTACAGGTGTGTGTCAGCTGTACCTGTGCAGGTGACTGAAGAGCAGCTTCATGGTGTCCTGGTTGGGTTTGGGCAGCTCCTGGATCAGTTTCTTCACAGCCTGAACTTTGTGTTTTGATTCTTTGAGTTCTGAGAGAGAAAACACAGCAGCAGTTTAACATGTTTATATTATTACTGTTTAAACATGCAGTACTTCACTTCTGCCACTAGGGGTCTCTCACATTAAAACAACTTAAAAAAGACTTGTTTGATGATGTCATAAAGTGGTGTGGGATCATGGGAGTTGCTGTCTTCATAGCTGATGAAAATCTGATGTCATGTGTTAAATGTTTTTCTTTGGTCCCTCCCGACTTATCCAATAAGTTTTCACTAAAGTTACAGCAGCTGACAGGAAACGTTTGACATAATGTCAGTACACAACTCAACAAGACACAGGTCTGGAGTTTTTGTACATTTTAATGTGGAAATGTAACTTGTCGACACTGAAGGACTAAAAGAAGATATGAAATTTTAGAATGAGGATCAGTGCTTTTATTTTGGTGGGTTGGACTCACTGATGGCCTCCACGAACGGGTGGAAGAACCTGAAGGGGAACAGCGGCTCAGGAAGCTCGCGGAAAAACATTTTGAGAGCGCCGGTGACAACGTGGATGTCCTCCCACTGACTGTGGTCCAGGTCCAGGTGTTCCTCTAAGAGGACAGATGAGAACAACATAAGGGAACGTTAACACACGGAGAGAACATTAACAGGTAACACTTAGGCCTCGTTCCAGTTTGTGCACCTTACGTTGAACATTTCCACCAAAAATAAACCTGTTCAGAATCCAAACAGTCGGTTCTCAGATGGAACCCGAAAATCCCAAGTTTTCCTGGGGCGCTGTGGTGGGCGTGTCTTATTCTGCCCTCTGATGACGACATGTGTCATTAAAGACCCGGTGAACACTGACTGGTTCATCAGACATCACCAAGGTTCAAGAACACTGAACAGAACTGCTTCGAGAACCAGAGATGATCTGGTGGAACAAAGGCGAGTTTGTTCACACTAAAAAAAATCAGACGGGAATTCAGTGAAATCAACTGATATTTTTTCATTAACATAAATTAAATCATTAAATTAAAGAAATATGATCAGCATGTTAGCAGATGTCCCAGCATGCTTTGTGTCAGAGTTAAAACTCTTCTTTTCTTTATACACTGTAAAAACAAAAAAGTTGAAAAAATTCAAAATTTTAAGGCAACAGACTGATGGATTTTCAGGTTTTGAGTCCAACTCAGATTCTTAAGTTTTGAAGACGTTTTACCAACTCGTGATCTTCTGTTGAGATAATTTACTTTTTTCTTTAGATAAACTTAAAGCTTTGATTTTTAAAGAGTAAATTCAATGAAGTGAAAAATTGTAATATGTTCAATTAAATGTATTTCATTTTTCAGGCACTAACAAAAAGACAAATCGGGTTCGAAGCTCACTGTGAACATTTTTTAGTTTCTAAAACTCAAAGAAAAAAATAAAAAAAAATAAAAATAAAAAAAATATCTCAACTAAATACAGGTTTATATACATACATATGTATGTATATGTACATATACATACATATGTATGTATACATACATATGTATATGTATGTATACATGTATGTATACATACATATGTATGTATACATACATATGTATGTATAAGTACATATACATACATATGTATGTATATGTACATATACATACATATGTATGTATATGTACATATGTACATATACATACATATACATATACATACATATGTATGTATATGTACATATGTACATATACATACATATACATATACATACATATGTATGTATACATATGTACATATGTATGTATATGTACATATGTACATATACATACATATACATACATATACATATACATACATATGTATGTATATGTATGTATATGTACATATGTATGTATGTATATATGTATGTATGTACATATGTATATATACATACATATGTACATACATATGTATGTATATGTATATATGTATGTATATGTATACATGTATGTATATATAGGTCTGCAAAACTTTTATAGTTTGTTTCAAAACTTTAGAGTTTGAGTTGCGGTCAAAACTCAAAACTGTTGAAATCTTTTGCAGAACACCGTCTTGAAATTTGAAGTAATTTCAGTTGTTGTTTTTACAGTGTAGTTTGAAGAAAACTTATAGGATGTAAACGTGCTGTTTGTCTCTGAAGATGATGAAGATGATGAAGGTCAGTGCTGAACTCCTCAAACTTTATAAAGTTGGACATGTTGATCAATGTGTCTTCAACTATGACAGGAAATTAAATTAGTTTGTGAAGTTCATCAGTTGGTTCTCCTTTTTTACAGTGCAGTTGAATTAATATCAGGTGTGTTTGTTTTCAATCAACCTGTCTTATTAAATTAAGAATGAATTTGCTCTCAGTCTTATTTCAGAGACATGAGTTTTTCACTTCTTCATCTTTCTTATAAAGTCACAAGTGTGATTTCTGATGTCAAACATGTTTCTGTAAAACTCATTTACTTTTCTGTACGTCTGACGGACAGCGGAGAACGTTGAACAGGTAAACGTTCTGAAACGTTCTCGTCATGTTGATGAAACAGTTTTTAACGATTCATCATTAACGAGCTGCAGAGCTGAAACACGTTGAACGAACCTTGATCGACGATGAAGCGAAGTTTCTGGATCGTGGCCAAATTCCCGCTGACTCTGTAGATCCCGTCCGCCTCCAGACCTGAAACACACAAAGAGAGACGAGTTCAACCCTGAGTCGGTAACCATGGTAACCTGATTGACTGTCAGTTACAGTCACCAACTAATCGATTAGTGAAAAACTATTGCCTGATTGATGGAGGGGTCTGGCTGCAGACCTCCAGCATCAGGACCCGGCGTCTCCAAAAGGACTCGGGCATTTTCATCAGTTGACCACCACCGTGACTGATTCACCGACTTTTTAACTTTTTATGATCATAATATTACGTTTTTTTTTTTTTTTGGCTCCAAGTCCCATTTGTGTACTTTTAAATACTTAATTACTCTTTTAAATACTTAATTACTCTTTTAAATACTTAATTACTCCCCGTCAATTAATCATAACTACGAAGATCTAGAGAGAGACAGCAGAGAGGAGGGAGGGAGGGGATCATGTGTGAAGTGCTGACTGATATCAAACTTTTTTGATGATAAATCCTGATGGACAGTTATCTGATCAAAATATCTGTCAGACAGTCGCTCGTCTCCTCCATGAAACGTTTGTCACGTCGCTGCGTTAGTCTGAAGCCTGCGGTGCGTTTTGGCCTTTAATGTTGAAGACGAAAGTTTCATGGTTGATGACCTGCCACGTAATAAAGAATAGGCAAAAATCAACATGTACATCTAAGAAATTACATACACATGCATGTACATTTAAGAACGGTTTCACGTTACAGTGTTAATTATAATTCAGCAACAAGCTGCTTCCTCCAAAAGTTTCAACACGATTTTATTTTGCAGTTTCTTGCGTGCACTTCCTGTCCTGAGCGTCCTGACTGGACGCGGCCTCACGCTGGAGGTCTGCAGTCAGACTCTCTTGGATTGATCTCTAGTTGAAAAGTAGGTTCAGACAACACATCTATTTTTCAACTGACAAGAAACAGTATCGTTGCCATGGTGACTCTCCTTCACACTCACGCTGAGCTCAGAGTTGATTGATTCTGGAAGTGAAAACTCAGAGTTAAACATCTCAGGCTGAGTGAAGTCAGACTTTGTTAAAGCTGCTTCTCTGAAACAGGAAGCAGGAAGTGACAGACGGCGTCCCCAGACGTCAGTCCGGCCTCGTACTGCTCACTCGTCCACGTCTTCAAATATATTTGATTATTTAATTGACTCACTGTGGACGACTGCAGCTCATTCTTTGACTAAAAGTTTTGCTTTAGAACATAACGGAGGTTCCAGATGCACACATCTGTGTTCTGTACTGATTCTAAACAAGATGTTGTTCTTCACTTTGTCCACCAGGTGGCAGATGTTTTCATTCGTGCTCTATTATTTCATTTAAAAGCTGGCAGATAATAAAAAAGTGCTGTGTTGTTGTTTCAGTCAGAAAGAAAAAGAAAGGATGGATTAAAACCAGCAGCTGTTCGTGCTGTCAGTGAACGCACCTCGCTTCTCAACGGCGTCCAAACACATCTGAACGAACTTTGGCACCGTCGTTCCTTCACGCTCGCACAGAGTGGACAGATGGCAGCCGAAGACTCGATCTGAGACACACGAGACAACATGAGGACAAATCTTTAGTGTCCCCCTTTAAGATGAAAGGATGAACTGCTTTAATGACTCACTGTTATCAAACACGTTTTAAAATGTCTCCTCAGTGACGTCACATTTGAACTCTTTAATTCTTCACTGTCAGAAAACAACGTCACAGACGTCCTGCTTTTACACCACAGAACAAGAAACACTAAAAACTAATATATCTGTTCTTCTTGAAACTAAACCATGACAGAATACAAACCTATAAAATGAAATAATGTGAGCAGCATGTTTGTCTTTTCTGTTCCAAAATGAAAATATATTTGAACATTAAATGATTTTACCTCAACTCAAATAATTAAATTCTAGTCACCAGTAGAACAGATGTTTAGTCTTCTGAAAAAACAGAAACAGATTTTTGATTTTAATATTTAGATCTCTGACGGCGCGTTTATGTGGCAGCTGTTTGAATAAAGTTTCTACAGACACGTGAACTGACTTTGAATGCATCACTGTGACATGAACATGTATCACGTGCTGTGCGCCGGGCGCCAGGAGGAGGAGGAGTCACCGACACGGCGTTGTCATGGACACCGTAAACACCATGAGTCACTCCAGGATCTCATTGGCTGTTTTCATCAGTGGTGGATAGAGTACTAAAATCTGTACTCAAGTACAAGTACTGTTACATTACTAAAGTAATACCCAATTACAAGTAAGTAGCAAAAGTATTCGTTACAAAAACTATTCAGAGTATTAGTTACTTTTAACAGCTGATGTCAGAGTGTGTCTCTGTGTGTGTGTGTGTGTGTGTGTGTGTGTGTGTGTGTGTGTGTCTGTGTGTGTGTGTCTCTGTGTGTGTGTGTGTGTGTGTGTGTGTGTCTGTGTGTCTCTGTGTGTGTGTGTGTGTGTGTGTGTGTGTCTGTGTGTGTCTGTGTGTGTGTGTGTGTGTGTGTGTGTCTGTGTGTC
>NC_139324.1:43267500-43317500 GCF_056507025.1 Lutjanus erythropterus
CTCTGGACGCTCGTCATTCTGTGAGGTCACAAAAACTCAGTTAAAGGAACGTTTTTCAAATGAAAGGATTGTGACAGGATTCATTTTTCACCAATTTCTTATGAACCAAAAAACTGATTGATTAGTGGAAAAATGATTACTGAATTGATCATGATAAGATTGTGACAGGATTCATTTTTCATTATTTTCTGACACTTTATGAACCAAACAAACTAGCCAGCATTGCAGCAGGTGCTTCACCGTCTGTTAGTTCTATATCCGACCCTTCAGTTAAGGTTGGTTCTTAGTTATATTTTGGTTCTTTAGAAGTTGGCCGTCTGCTTCCTGTTTGCAGCTCTGGTTGCTTCACTGCAGTTACACAACGTCTGTCCTCCAGCCGCTCGACAACAAGGACACACACTCAGAGTGTGTTTGTGTGTGTGAGTAACTGTTGGTTCAGCAGTTTTACACACACAACGATGCTCTGATAGTATCAGCTGTTGTTGGGCAGTACGCTGTAACAAATGACTGTAATCTGATTACTTTACCCAGTAAGGAGTCGAGTGAGGCAGCCGGTTTTCTGGGGACAAACTTTAAAAAAATGACGAACCATCACGACTCAAATCACAACAGACCTGATCAATAAGTTCATTTGTGCATAAACTGAAGTTCCTGCATCACCTGATATTATGTGTACACCATAAATATTTACCGTCTCAATAAATGAGACATAAACACATTAAGGCCGAGAACAGGCAAAAAACGTGGACAACCCAGAATTTCAAGTCAACTTGCTGAAATAAATTTTGTAGTTTGAATCTTTGAATCTTTGAATCTTTGAGGTTTAGAAACAAAAAAAAAGATTAAAATTTTGAGAGGGGGGTCTAAAATTAAACGATTCAGTTTTACCTAATAATAACAACAATAATAACTTTATTTATAAATCACAGTTTATGTATAAAATAAAACAATGTGCTGAACATTAAAAATATATTTAAAACAATAAAAGAAAAGATCTCAGTTAAAAACACCTCAGGAGAAATAAACAGTAAAAAGACGTGTCTTAAGATTTACAGCCTCTGGTTCCAGTCCAGAGTTTCAGGCAGAATTATCGAAGGCGGCTCCATTCCTTTTAGTTCAGACCTCTGGAACAATCAGGTGGTTTGAGTCTGAGGATGTGAAGGACTTTTATGTTTGACCAGGTGAGACAGAAACTGGACCCGATCAGTTCTGTACCAGCACCAGAACAAGAAAAGGAAATCATCTCAACAAAACTTTTTCTGCCTCTGAGTTTGAGTTAAATCTGCAAAACTTATTAAGTAAGTTGCCTTGAAACCTTGAAAAGACAAATGTCTCCGCCCACAGCTGTGACATCACAGAGACTGAAAGACTCTGAGCTGAGTTCCTGAAAACTACATGAAATAAAATAAAAAACAGACAGGAAATGTCATCAAGTTGGTCAAATGTGTCATGACAACAACATGAGGATGTGATGATGCGTCTGAGACGTCCATATGTCTCAGAGTTATCTGTCTGTCTGTACCGTCACTTGGATACCAAATGTTAGCATGTCTGGCTAACCAGCTTACTAGCCACAGCAGCGTTAGCTCCACACTAACCAAACGTTAGCACGTCCAACACCTGGGCCTGAGAAATACGTCTGCACTTAAAAAGTCTGTCCTGAATGAACTTAAAGTTCCACTCCAGACTGCAGCTGTTCCCACTCAGACAGTCTGTCCTGGTTTACTGAAGAACACGGAGAACATGGGCAGAACACAACAGCTGACTGCTGAAAAGAGGAAAAGACGTCACAGAAAGAAGAGAAAATGAGAGCAGTTTTCTTCTGGGCTGCAGAACGAAGTCTGCAGATTAAACTACATACAGAACAGTTCACAGAACGAAGAACGCGTCTCAGCAGGAACCCACAACAGTACTAAATGTGACATTAATGGGATTCTGGTGAACGACGCAGAACGTCTGTCCAAAACAACTTTGTGTTCCTGTGAGTTCCTGTCCCCAGTCAGTGTTACAATCTGATCATCCGGGTTCATATTTGATCAGTTTGTTACTTTTAATCTTTGGTGACTTAACGTTCCACATGTTCTCAGTTCTCAAACAGAATTTGAATCATTTTAAAATCGACCAAATACTAAACCTTGAGAAGCTTCAGTGTGTTTTCTCTTCTGTTCTGTGTCTAGATTCAGAGTGTCTGTAAACTTGACTCTGCGTGTCCTGACAGCCTCCGTCCTCACACTGATTCTACCATCAGTTTGATCATCGATCACCGATCATTGATCACCGATCAGACGATGACTCAGCTGCTCAAGTCTGAAGCAACGCGGTGAAAAACTCAACCGTCAGTAACCGGAAACAAACTGAGACAAACGTCCGCCCGGAAGCTGAACTTCATCTGTCAGGGCGGATCATTTATCACCTCCACCCGGAGAACCTTGAGAACCACAAACACCACCCGTCTGTCTATCAGAACAATCAGATCCTCTAAAGTTTCCTCCATCACACGTCAGTGAGCTCAGGCCCACAGACGCACAATCAACCGACCAAACAAGTGACGATGGAGAGAAACCTGCAGACTGACAACAACAAACAGCAACAAACAACAACAAACAGCAACAAATGATCAACAAACCAAAAGCTCTGAGGCAGAAATCAGCAGCGTCATGAATGAGCTCTTACCTCGTACTCGCCATCTCACCCAGTGGAGCTGCAGCGAGCCGAGCGAGGACGACAGTTAGAGGAAGTCAGATTCATCACGTGGTTTCTTCAGTCTGTCGCAGAACAACTGCTGCTGCTGCTGCAACCTCCTGTTTCCTGAAGACTAAAAAAAACCAAACCTCAGCCTCATGAGAGCAGACGGCAGTGAACCCAGCAGAGGTTCTACACCAGAGCCCTGAGGAACACCGACAGAACACGAGAACCGTCACTGAGCCCTCAGCTGCATCATGATTCACTCTGTCAGACACCTTTAAGTTTGAGCAGAATAATTTCTTCTAAACTCAAAGACAAATACAAACAGAATCATAAATCCTTTTTGAAATTTATTCAAGTGAATACAGAACAAAGACAAACTAATGTTCAAACTCATAAACTTTGTTTTGTTAATATACTTTCATTCTGCTCATAAACTGAATATCTATTTGTCAACTGTTTTTATAACCAGTTAATCATTTTAATTAAAAACAAAAACAAAATTCTCTGATTTCAGTTTCTGAAATGTGAATATTTTCTGGTTTCTTTCTTCGTCTCTGACAGTAAACTGAATATCTTTGAGTTGTGGACAAAACAAGACATTTGAGGACGTCATCTTGGACTCTGATCAACATTTTCTGACATTTTACGGATCAAACAACTAATTGATTAGTTGAGAAAATGATCAACAGATTGATGGATAATGATAATAATTGCTGCAGGAAAGATTTAAAAAATGGGTCCAAAAATAGGTGCAAAGGTGGAACGAACGTAACGAGATGAAAAAGACAAAAATTACGTAATGACAAAAAACATAAAAACGTAACGAGACGAAAATATCAAAGGTGTAACGAAGAAAACAATATGAAAGAAGTCACAAGACAAAAACAGTGAAAAAGACATAAAACACATCTGGAGGTTCAGTTTTCACAGAAACAGTCAGAAATATCGATTTTTTACTTTTATACTCTGAGGACATTTCAGAGGCTGGACTTTTTCACTTTTACAGCAGTAAAGACTGAGAGGACTGTTGATACGTCTGTGTACTTATTCATAGATATTTCTGTCAACGTGGTCGTAGAAAATATAACGTCTTAACCGTCTTAACCGTCTGTACGTCCCGGTGTGAAGGCTAAAACAAAAAGAGACAATAAGACGACAGGATGCAGAGCGTTCACCGGACTTTATTTCAACATTTTCTTCTGTACAATATTGAACAATCACCTCCAACAGAAGCCCTCACTCTTCAATAAACGGCCAACAGACAGTGAACGCACCGTCATGTCGGTCTGAACTGCAGGGTGAAAAAACAATCAGGGAAATAAATTAAAACATATTAAATATAAACATGAAGAAGAGCGAGCCGAGTCCTGTGAATAAAAACACGTCTGCTGCTGTTATTCAGTTATGATTTATATCTGCAGACTGCAGTTTGATTATCAATCACATGTTTGAGTCCATCACCAAACTTACTTTATTCATGTTCACAGGAGTCACGTAGGAATGGACACAACAACATCTGGTCCAATAAACTGCAGGTTTATATTTCAAACAAACGTCTCACTTCAATTCAAAACTACATTTAAACAAAGAACCAAAGAAGAAGAACAGCAGCAGTTCGTGCTGCTTCACTGTGTTCAGCTAATTATGACGGATTCATCAATAATAATAATAATATTAACAATAATAATAAAAAATGTCTTCAACATTCATGTTTGAAAGATCAATTCACACTGAATGAAGACAAAGTTTTAAAGAAGAAGGGCTTTAAACTCACCAGAGAACATGAAATTATTTTCATCTCCGCCCTCACAAGAAAACATCTCGCCACAGAACTGATTCTCGTAGCGACGACCATTTTCTTGTAGTTACAATAAATTTCTCGTAGATATGATAAATTTCTCGTTGTTAATTTCCTCGTGGTTACGAGATGAAAGCTCCGGTTGTTTTTGTAGATTTTTGATTCTTGTTCAAATAAAACATTTTAAATAAACAGGGAAGTGAAGGAGGAGCTGAGGGGGCGTCGCCCTGATCAACGCCACGGGAGGATGATGATATCATGATGATGTCATGATGAGAGAGGTGAGCACCAGCAGGGATGTCTGAGGTATCCAACACACACACACACACACACACACACACACACTCTCACACACACACACACACACTCACACTCCACAGGGAGTTAGTGTTCTGAGTTTAAACATAAATTAATGAGCTCAGATTGTTTGTTTGTTTGTTTGTCATCCTCATATAAAATAAACAACATGTTTCTCATATTAACATTATAAAGATTCTGTGTCCATAAAAAACAAACTCATGCTGCTAAAATCACTGAAATCTGAAACAACATTCATATTTACAAACTGTGCATCCACCGTTTGGCTCCTGACACGTCATTAAATATACCTTTAATATTAATGATGTCATCAATAAACAATATTCATCATATCCTCATTAATGACATCAATTATTATAATATTAATATTTATGATCACATTAATAATAAAGACTGAGGAGGAAGAAAAACACTGAGTCTCTACAGCTGCTCCGACTCAAAACACTGAGACCAGAACGTCCCGCGGACCAGAGACGTCTGCAGACTGGAGACCAGTGTGAGGACATCTGGAGACCAGTGTGAGGACATCCTTCAGACTGGAGACCAGTGTGAGGACATCTGGAGACCAGTGTGAGGACATCCTTCAGACTGGAGACCAGTGTGAGGACATCTGGAGACCAGTGTGAGGACATCCTTCAGACTGGAGACCAGTGTGAGGACATCCTTCAGACTGGAGACCAGTGTGAGGACATCCTTCAGACTGGAGACCAGTGTGAGGACATCTGGAGACCAGCATGAGGACATCCTTCAGACTGGAGACCAGCTTGAGGACATCCTTCAGACTGGAGACCAGTGTGAGGACATCTGGAGACCAGCATGAGGACATCCTTCAGACTGGAGACCAGCTTGAGGACATCCTTCAGACTGGAGACCAGCTTGAGGACATCCTTCAGACTGGAGACCAGTGTGAGGACATCTGGAGACCAGTGTGAGGACATCCTTCAGACTGGAGACCAGTGTGAGGACATCTGGAGACCAGTGTGAGGACATCCTTCAGACTGGAGACCAGCGTGAGGACATCTGGAGACCAGCGTGAGGACATCCTTCAGACTGGAGACCAGTGTGAGGACATCTGGAGACCAGCGTGAGGACATCCTTCAGACTGGAGACCAGTGTGAGGACATCCTTCAGACTGGAGACCAGCGTGAGGACATCCTTCAGACTGGAGACCAGTGTGAGGACATCTGGAGACCAGTGTGAGGACATCCTTCAGACTGGAGACCAGTGTGAGGACATCCTTCAGACTGGAGACCAGTGTGAGGACATCTGGAGACCAGTGTGAGGACATCCTTCAGACTGGAGACCAGCGTGAGGACATCCTTCAGACTGGAGACCAGTGTGAGGACATCTGGAGACCAGTGTGAGGACATCCTTCAGACTGGAGACCAGTGTGAGGACATCGTTCAGACTGGAGACCAGTGTGAGGACATCTGGAGACCAGTGTGAGGACATCCTTCAGACTGGAGACCAGCTTGAGGACATCCTTCAGACTGGAGACCAGTGTGAGGACATCTGGAGACCAGTGTGAGGACATCCTTCAGACTGGAGACCAGCGTGAGGACATCCTTCAGACTGGAGACCAGTGTGAGGACATCTGGAGACCAGTGTGAGGACATCCTTCAGACTGGAGACCAGTGTGAGGACATCTGGAGACCAGTGTGAGGACATCCTTCAGACTGGAGACCAGCTTGAGGACATCCTTCAGACTGGAGACCAGTGTGAGGACATCTGGAGACCAGTGTGAGGACATCCTTCAGACTGGAGACCAGTGTGAGGACATCTGGAGACCAGTGTGAGGACATCCAGCTGTGAGCTGGAGACTGTCTCGACTGAGCTGGTCCCTGAACGTCTCTCTGTGGTTCGTCTCAATTCTGATTCTTCTGACGTCTCAAAGACGAGATGACAACTCGTCAAACATCACGTCGGCCTGATGGAAGCGACTTTAAAGGGTCGCTGCACCCAATGACTGCATCATGTCATGTGACATCACGTCCTGTTCTGTGACCTCACAACGCAACATTAAATTCTTTTAGGACAAAAAAATGATGTCTTGTCTTGTGTGTTGGACGTGTTGGACGTGTCAGCAGATGTTTGCAGCGGCAGTGAGCAGTGCCTGCTGGGTAACAAGCAGCGTGAAGACGCCTTCGTGTTTTTCGGAGTTACGAGTTTTTGGCCTAAAAAACAAAATCTTTCCTGAGACGTTTTGAGATCCATCAAACTTACGGAGCCACGAATCCGACAAAACTTCATCAGAGTAAAAAATAGAAATTCATAATTCAACTTTATTTTTCCTTCACCTCAAATAATCTGTTCATAAACATTAAACCATTCTGACATAAACATTTATTTAATTATTCAAATCCTCCCAAACATTCACTTTAGATTTCTTTACACGGTGAACTTTCAATTTAGAACTTTTTATTTGTGTTTTTATTGTGTATTTTTCTTTCTTCAACACAGTTTACTTTCAGATTTTATATATAGTTACATAATAAACAGGTCCTTGTTGTTACTTGTGCCAATATATTAATATAAATAAAGAAATTGATGTATTCAGTTTTATTTGTGACTTGAACTGAATTTTGTCAGTTTTGAGGCTCCGTAGAATCAAAACGAACCACAAACAGAGAAAAAGAAAAAAGAGGAAACGGACAGAAAACAAACAAAGACGAATAGAGACAAATAAAGACATGCTTTAAATATTCACTGCAACGTGTTTCTAATTGATTTTACCATCGACACATTTCATTTAAATCTGGACGACTCAGCAGTTTCATTTCCTGTGGTCGACATGATCAACGCTCGATTTCAAACAGCTGATCAGTTATTAGTGGTATCTTATCAGTGGTATTGATCAACTGAAGTTGGATGTGACTGAAACACGGTGCGATTTAATGCTTTTTATCAAAATTAAAAACTTGTTCTGATTGTCTTTGATTCAGAATCTGAATTTAGTGTGAATCCTGTGGAAGATTTAGAATTAAAAAGACATCAAACAAAGAAATAAAGTGAAACACAACAGATGGAGCAGCTAATAATTATTTCCATTATTCATTATTTATCTGATTATTTTCTTTTTCAATAAGTCAATTGATAATTTAGCCCAGATAACATCAGAAAACAATCTTACAAAGTGTCGGCAGATTAATAAACCTCGGTGTTGTTGTCGTTTGTTTAATGCGGCTTTATTTTATTTTACTCAGCAACACCGATGTTCTTCCTTATAATCAAAACGATAAAAAAAATGTTGTAGAAAAGTGTGGAGGCCTGAGAGTGAAGAACACATTAAAGTAGTAAAGTAAAGCAGCAGAACAACAAGAAGAAAATCAAACGTTCTGGTTTATGGATCATTAATCAACAAACTTTTTAAGTTGTTTTCTCTGTTTCCTGATGATTTATGGGACAAATTGTTCATCATTGATAATAATGATTCATTAACTTGTGTTTTATAACAATTTGTTTCACTTTATTTCTTTGATCAGACTTTTAGTGAAATATTTCAGTCTTTCTTTCTTGGATCTCAGTTTGTTCTCAGAGTTTCTGCTCTGATGTGAAAGAAAACAAAGTGTGTTTGTTCTCTGATCATTCAACTCTTCTGACATGTACATATATCTGTATATATTTATATATATTTTTATATATATATGTATAATCTGTATGTACATACAGCAGTGATACAGACATTCAGAAGCTGTTTTCTTATTGGTTGGCATCACATCGTTAAAACTACACTCGCTTTTATTCTCAAACCGTCACATTGTCGTAGAAAAAGTCTTTAATTTTGTAATACAAAACAGGAACTGATGTCAGAGGGTGGATACCAGTGTAGCTCACCCTGTCGCCATGTTGTCCTACAGGTCACCTGACCTCTCCGGAGGTCACCCTGACCACTGAGCGGGCCACCCGACCAGCTCAACGCCGCCTGAATCAGAGACGGAAAAACGCTCACTGAGGGAGTCCCTGCTCCGTCCTGATCGGTCCTCGGCCTCGTCATAGGCTCGACTCTTTAGGCGGGTAGTCCACGTTGGTTACCATGGTGACGACCGTGACGATCTCCTCCGGCGCTGTGACACTCGTCTGCCGCTGCATCTGCACAACGCGCTCCTCCACGCAGCCGGCCGATAGCCGCGCCTCTGCCTCGTGATCCCAGCATTCCTCAATGGTCTCACAGAGGACAGCCAGACCCTGGAGGGGGCGCCAAACACACACGACACGCGTCAATAACATACACATGGTGCTGTTTGAGCGGTGCATTATGGGTATGACGGTCGCACTCACAGCATGTTTCTGCCAGCACTCTCTAAGCGTCGGTCTCAACTTCTTGTGGACGACCACCTCCTGCATGTCCTCCAGAGACGGATGTTGACCCACCTCCTCCTCAAACGGCAGCATGTATTCGTCCACTGGGCCTGGACCAGAGATCATCAGAGACAAGAGGACCGTCAGAGACAGAGAGGACGGTAGGAGACAGAAAGGACCCTCAGAGACAGAGAAGAAGACACAGACTGGTTGCCGTGGTTACTGCCTGCTGGCCTCTTACCGTCAGCAGCTTTGCAGCGCGAGGCGAGCTCCCACAGAACCAGACCGAGAGCGTACATGTCGATCCTGAGGAAGGCGTCTCTCTGGAAGTTAATGGCCCCCTCCAGGACCTCTGGGGCCATGTACCTCCTGGTCCCCACCTAAGACACACGGGGACAGTTCACACCTGCTTTAAGAGTCAATATTTGCATGTATTATTTCTCTTTGTCATCCAGTAAAACCATTTAGAAGAGAAAAAAAAAGATTTAATGAACTGAGTGATGATGTCAGAGCTGCAGTTCATTCAACAGCCACCAGGTGGGGCTCTAATAACACTGAACAGTGTTCACAGTCTGTATTTCTCCACTGCTGCTCATCTTACTGACTGTTTGTTCAAATGAAATGAACAAAGCCAAACAGTTCAAATGAGCTGAAGGAACGTTTGGACCTCCAGAATGTTGATGATGTTTGAACCTGAGGACCACAGAGGAGCAGGAAGTGGTCAAGGTGTAAAATGAACTGGTTGTTTAGCCACAGAACGTTGAGAGAATGTGTTAAAGCGGTCACTCAGCATATCACTGTTGTTCTCAGGTATTCCCCTCTGACAGATGTCTCAGGTGGACTCACCTGCCCGTGTGTGTCTCCAGGAGATTTTCCCGCCTCAAACCTGAGAGCGAGGCCAAAGTCAGCGATGCAGGCAGTCAGGTTGGACTTCAGCAGGACATTTTTACTCTTAAAGTCCCTAAAAACACACAGAGTGACACCTCGTCTCTGACAGGACTCCATCTGTGTCTACATACCTGTGTGTAACCGTGTGTGTTGTGCATGTACATGCCTGTGTGCGATGGCAGGTTTGTGTCCGTCCTTGTGTCCAGGTATGTCTTCGTGCAGGTAGGCGAGACCTCGAGACATTGACTGAGCGATGAGACAGAGTTCAGACCAGGAGAGGACGTTGGCCTTCAGGTAGTCTGTCAGAGATCCCTGAGAACACGGAACACAGAACATCATGTCACATGATTTCAACACCTGCACGACTCGTCACCATCACAGACGTCAGATCATCGTCATCATCATCATCATCATCATCATCATCATCATCATCATCATCATCGTCATTATCATCTCTCTGTACTGATCTGATATTTACATCTTTAAAACTGTTACAATATTTAAGAAGCAATTAATCAGTTTAAAATACTTAGAATGTTACTTTATTATTAACATTATTATTATTATTATCATTATTGTTACTAGTATTATTATTGTTATTATTATTATTATTATTATTATTATTATTATTACAGTGCTATAAGAGTGTAAAAAAGTAAATGGAGCTGACTGAAGTTTGTCATCAGTTTCATATCAAGTGAATGTGAAGGTTATATTTTACATTATATCTATATTTTGTGACTGTTTGTTGTTGTGTGTTGCAGTCGTTCCTGTGCGTCCAGCAGAGGGCAGCACCTTGTCATGGTAGGCGGTGATGAGCCACAGCTCCATGTCCATGTTGCTTCCTCTCTTCTCGGCTCCGATGAACTGCAGCAGGTTCTCGTGTCTCATCCCATTCAGGTTGAAGATCTCGTACTCGTTCTGCCAAGCCTGCTTGTCCTGAACACACACACACAAACTAATCAATCGATCAACAAAAAAATCAATAACTTTACCAATAATGAAAATAATCCTTACAAGACAGACTTGAAAAAGAGGTCAATGGGTCAATTTAACACACACACATAAATGTGTATTAAATGTAGTGCGTGTGTGTGTGTGTGTGTGGTCCATTGAGGTCAGGAGGAGTTTACTGCATGCTGATTGGCTGAGGACCTGGTCAGCCTCAGGGAGATTAAAGCTCTGAACTTTAAGGCTGCGCACACACACACACACAAACACACACACACACACACACACAAAGAGTGTGTGTCTCTCTCTGTGTGTGTGTGCGTCCTCAGTGGTTTCTGACCTGCAGGTTGAGGATCTGACAGGAAGCGATGTGACTCACCAAAATAAAAGCTGAATAATAATGATCATGTTGCTGAGATGTAACATGAATGTGTGCAGGTAAATAAAGAGCTGATCACTTTAACATGATCATGTGATTAATAAGTTTATCACTTCCTGTCTTATGCTTCGTCTGTAGATGATCAGTTCAGTCCAGCACAGGTCACCGACCTGCTGACCCACGAAACCTGTAACAGTTAAAACATGTCACGATTGCTGCAGCACCGCATGCCACTTCCACCTTGGGGGTACCTGAGACCCCGTGGAGGCTGCAGGGTGGGACAACTGGGGCAAACGGGGCATCTCGGTATCTACAGACCCTTTTATAGCCGACGTCATCAAAAAGCTGCACATGCATTTTGGCAACAGAAGTAGCAGTCCCCCCAGTCATCCAGACGAGTTATCAACTGCAAAGGTTGAATTAAACATTTTACTAGGTCACCTAAATGTCTGTTTGTTCATTATATGATACTTCAGAATTGATATTCCAGTGGTCAATATAAGTCGTTCAAAATTCCAACAGGATTGTGACCGTTTCAGAGCAACCAGTGGCGTCTACGGCTGCAAGATATTAAATGTGTTGATTGGACTGAGGCCACAATCAAAAGTGCTCATGTTTGCAGCGGCCCATTGACAAGTTGTTGTGGTCTGCCATACGTTTACAAACTGTCAAAGGGTCTATTGGTCAACCAGCCAGGAGAGTGGAGAGGGAGGGCCCCCTACTCTGCCTCCACACAGGCCCTGGAGGCCACAAATGGTCTGATGATGGTGGTGTGTTTGAGGACAGTCAGACAGTACAGAGTTAATGGTGATGGTGTGTTTGAGGACAGTCAGACAGTACATACCTGGATGGGGAAGATCTTGACAGCGACGTATTCAGTGAGCAGCTGAGCCTTCCACACGCAACCAAAGCGCCCCCTGGCTTTAATCTCCAGTAACTGCAGCGGCTTCTGGCCCAGGATAGGGGAGGGGGGCAGGGGCCCAGGGTCCTGGGGGAGACACCATGAGACAAACTGAGAGACTGTAGTGGGGACAGCGGGTACAGAACTTAGTACTAGAATTACCTAAGACAGTGATGTTACAAGGTGGATTTCTGCGCCAAGCACCAGGGCTGAGTCACAGCTTACATCAGTTAGCGGTTAGCTAACATGCAAAGCAACAGGTAAAGCTAGCTGTCCATCAGGAAACTGTAAATCACTTGACTGCACTACTCCCCATCTCAGTTCTGACACCCACTGACAGCAGCTAACAGTCACGGTTAGCTAACCACGAGTAAGCTAAAGCTATCTGTCCATCAGGAAACTGTAACTAAATCAGTGAGAGTTAATGCTGATCAGATCAGAAAACATTTTCTCCATAAAATCTGATCCAGTTTCATCCAAATCAAAGGAAACCCCGAACACTGAAAAATAAATCTACTTCTACTGACTGCAGGTTCAATCAATCATGCTCATGTTCAATACATGGAGACATCACCAGCGCACAACATCAACAACCAACACACACACACACACACACAAACACAAACACACACACACACACACACGAAAAAAAAAAAAGAACCCCACAGAGGCGAGTGGGTTTTCCAAAGAAACATCAGGCTGGACCACAACAAAGATGCAAAATTAAACCCAGAAATATAATGAGAAATAAAATGAAATCAATCCAGATGTGAAGCATTCTTTAACAATAAATCAATAAATCCAGATGTGAAGCGTCAGGTGCGGTGACAGTTTCTTACCTCGATCATTATATGAAAGGCGTGCTGAGAGGCAAGAAGAAGAAGAAGAAGAAGAAGCAGAAATACAAAGAAAGACCTGATCTGAGAGTTCACCCTGGACTCAGACAGTCATTGATCCTCATGCAGATGATTATTGGTTATTGATTGGCTGTAGGTGTAGGAATGACCTGCAGCTCCACAGTATCCTGTGGCAGGTTCAGTCCTCATCTGTCTGCCCAACTGTCTTGTGTCTCTGACGGTCTTTAAATCAGTCCCTCCAGGAAGTTGCAGTGGCAACAATTCCAGCAATGTCAACCAATCCCAGTGAATTCCGGGCAACCTTGCAATTTTGTTCAAATATAAAACTTTTTTCACAGATCTGGCCAATAATCATTGTTTCCCGTGAGTTCTACCAGTCACAGCAGTACATGTACGTCTCAATTAAGTGAGACCAGAGGTTGCGCTAGACTTTTTCATTGTCTGTCATTTTGACTGACAGGGTCATAAAAATCCCGTCATAATCTATTTTTACCTGTCACTTTAATTTTGAAAATGATAATAATTACATATTCAATAGCATTTAATTTTGATTCATTTTTAATTAATATTCAGTCCAAACAAGCTGAACAGAGAATCCACACCGTACCTCTTTTATCAACACCATCATCGTTATTGGGCTTTTTGAAGAAACTTCAGCTGCTGACACTCAGCTGCTGTGACACTAGGTGAGTTTGAGATGATCCAGGCCTGCGCAGAATTGATCAGTGGTGATCGCCACATAGTGCATGCCGGTTAGATTTGTGTCCGACTTGATCCCAACTTGCACATGTGGGCAACAATAACCTCACGAGATCGAGGCGGCCGCAGTTTGTAGAGCCAGATGCTGCAGCTGCTCTCCACCGACTGCAAACGCCTGGCTGTCACCTGATTGACAAGCTGGCAGGCTCTGATTGGCTCATAATTTTGACAACCACGTGTTGTATAAAATACTAATTTTCTGTGTAATTGTAATATTTAATGCTGGACATATCAGTCTTCTGTTGTGTGATGAAGTTTTAATCTGTCAGCAAGCAGATATTTAGTGTCTGATAATAATAAAGGTTCTATATATATGACTGATCAAAAGAACAGTTTGGTTCTTTACAAGGCAGATAAAAGAACAGATGAGTCAAAAGGAGGATCTCTTCTATTTTAACTTCAATCAACGATCAAGAACGCACTTTATTTCTTCAGCTATGAGGATGACCTGCAGACTACAGGTGACCTACAGGTGACCTGACAGGATGTTCGTGTCTCTGCCTCGACTCTCTCGTAAGTCTGTTGAAAACTGTCCGACTTGACTGCAGCTTTTTGTCTCCACCTCCTGCTGCGTCCTCCTGATCTCGTCTCTCCAGGCGAGGCGCAGTTCATCTCGAACGAACCTAATAGCTAATTAATATGCTCACTCGCCACCAAGTGGTCAGGGCTGTGAATTGCAACCTGTCAAAATGACAGATGACCTTCAGATTTTTCCGTCACCCTTTTAAAAAAACGGTCAACGCCGGAAAATATTCGGGTAACACGACCCCTGAGTGAGACGTAATATTTGGTTTTTTTATTCATGATTTATTTTGTCACAGGAACTTACACATTTGTTATTGTTTATCAATGCTCTTGATTTATGTTTTGACTTTCTGAGAATTCTGAGAAACACTAAGAAACAGGAACAAGGGTAGAAAAGATAAATTAAAAAGGACCGAACATGTAGCCCTGTGGAACTCCATGCCATGACTTCACTCTGTGTGTGTGTGTGTGTGTGTGTGTGTGTGTGTGTGTGTGTGTGTGTGTGTCTCACCTGTGTGGGCACCAGGACAGGTGGGTAAGCCAGTTTGTGGTGTCTGTACATCCAGAAGGAGAAGAGGACGATGGCAGTGACGGCCATGATGGGAACCAGTGAGTACATCAGAGTGGTCAGCACCGGAGGCTTCGACACTACTGGTTTGGTTGTCGCTATGGCAACACACAGAGGGATATTACAGTCAAACAACAACCACATCTGTATCAATGAAGATGACTTGATTGATGAGATGATTGATCAGTCATTATCAGTAGAAACTGTTGTAATATTTTAAAGAATAAAGAGATGAATTTAACAGAAAGTCACATCAGAATAAAGTGTAAATGCATTAAAATTCAAAATGTTTTGCAAATAAGTTCAGACAAAAGTCATTTTCTGAGAAATATAGTCACAAAAATACAAAAGTAAATTTGTAATATATAAACAAGAAGTCAGCCGTTATTTTGACAATAACACAACTTCATGTGAATACATAAAGAATTTCAGTTATTTTAAGACAAAAGTCATATTACGATACATTTACAATTACAAAGTTATAATCAGTGCCTCCAGGAAGCTGTGATGCCAACAATTAACACAACATTAACATTCAAATTGTTTTTTGCGATTATATTTTATCACAGGTACTGAAAAGAACACAACATTGTCAGTGTTCTTGACACTCATCAACGCTCTGTGCACTTTTATTTTAGATTTTTATGTCCCCAGGTGCATGTCAGGTGAACAGGTGTGTATGTGAACAGGTGAACAGGTGTGTAGGTGAACAGGTGTGTATGTGAACAGGTGAACAGGTGTGTAGGTGAACAGGTGAACAGGTGTGTATGTGAACTGGTGTGTAGGTGAACAGGTGAACAGGTGTGTATGTGAACTGTTGTGTAGGTGAACAGGTGAACAGGTGTGTATGTGAACAGATGTGTAGGTGAACAGGTGAACAGGTGTGTATGTGAACAGGTGTGTAGGTGAACAGGTGAACAGGTGTGTATGTGAACAGATGTGTAGGTGAACAGGTGAACAGGTGTGTATGTGAACAGGTGTATCAGGGGTACAGGTGAACAGATGTGTTTGTGTCTTACTTCGTGGTGGCGGCTGGTAACTGTCTGGACGGTAGAAGAACTTGTCATTACACAAACTTCCTTCACAGCAGCAGAAGAAGACTTCAGGAGCATCCTTCTTCTCCACACACTCACTCCTGTCAGGAGAGGAAGAAGAGGAGGAGGAAGAAGAAGAAGACGGATCAGACTTTATGTTTCAGTGTTGAGACCAAACCAGAGTTGGTGGTTGTTTGAAATATGCGTCTAGTCTGTCTTATCAAGATTTTTTAAGTATGTACATCTTGGAAGTTTCTGAATCTGAGATTTTTTTGTCTTAAAAAATGACAATTAATTTATGAATCCTGTCAAAATCTTAAAATAGGTCCAAACATGTGAACTGGTGGAGGTGGTCCACCTGCTTTCACATAACCTATTTTTCAACCAGTGATCAATCTGGCAATATTTTTCTGCTAATCAGTAAGTTGTTTGGTTCATAAAATGTCAGAAAATGTTGATCAAAGTCCAAGATGACGTCCTCAAATGTCTTGTTTTGTCCACAACTCAAAGACATTCAGTTTCCTGTCAGAGAGGAAAGAAACCAGAAAATATTCACATTTAAGAAACTGAAATTATCTGGAATCTGGACTTTTGCTTTCTGTAAAAATGACTCAATATGATACACTGATTATGAAAACAATCAGCGTTCAATTTAATAATCAATTAATTGTTACAGCTTGAGCCAAGATCACATAAGGTGGAAGTAAAAATGGTGATTTTATACACAAATTAAGTCTTACCAAGATTTATTAATCAGGTTTACTGTGGAACGGCTCATGATAGTTTGTCATTGTTGTTGTTTGTCACCAAGAAAAAAGTCTGGGAAACACTGAGACATCAGCAGCTAACAGGGAGTGATGTTCTTCACCTTCTCTAAAGGCTGCGCGTGAAATCATGTTTTAATTTAGTGTGTGAATTATTGCATTTGTGAGACAAACGTGAAAACTTTTTACCATCACTAAGACATGTCAAGATGTGAAGAGAGCGGAGCAGCGATCAGCTGAATACACACCACACACACCTCTGAAACTCCGCCCACGTTGGACAGCCAGGTCTTTCCTCAGAACTGATACTGCAGGTGACTTTTTCTTTAAATAAAAAGGCTGCAGACCATTTAATTGCCAGTTATGTTTTGTTTTGTGTTTCAGGGAAACTGGAGCAATGGACTGAAAACTGTTCCCCTTTTCTATGAATTCAATCAAAAACAGATTCTGAATCAAATCAGACAAAAAGATTTCTGTCACTAAATGTAACATGGTTTACTTCTAAACTCAACTACTTGTGGAGTGGTGCTGCGGACGGCCGAGTGTGAGCAGCTGCAGATAAATACGATCCAACCAGCATCCCAGGGCTTTAAACTTTACAATTTAGATGAACTGAGAATCATTTTATCATCGAATTGTAGCTTTCTGAATCATGATGCACCCAGAGATTCACAGCACTAATTTAAAAGCACTGTGTGCATAAAGAAAAGAAGGAAAAGACTGGCCTGGTGTTTTTTATTCCATTTACTTATTCGTTTCATTTTCTGTGGTTTGTTACAGTGGAGGATGAGTGGAAAAGATGCCACTGAGGACGAAACTATTAGAACAAGTTGAATGTGAAGGATTGTTTAGTTTGGGGAAGATGTGAATTGATCAGATGGGAACACAGATGTTGAGTTTGTGTGTTTGTCATGTTTTCTATCATCTTCTGTTCAGTCTTTGACTCACATCTTGTTTTGTCATTAAGACTGTGCGTCTTTGTTTTGTTATTGTGGAAAGTGTTTACTGTATACAATGAAAAATATTATAACTAAATAAATAAACAAATAAATAAGATAAGACAAGTTTTGTTTAGTTTATGTCCAGTTTGAATGCAGTGTGTTTAATGACAATAAAATAAATGTCTGGTGTTTCTAAACAAGCTCTTCAACTCTCATGATCAAGAACATGAGAACATACACACATATTGATTATGTGTGTGTTGATCAGCTCCTCTGTGTTGAACATGTTTCATTCAAACACTTCAGAGCTGAAGACAAACCAGTTCAACAACATGTAGAGACATGACAGAGGACAGGAAGCGCTCAGAGACACAGAGACAGGACAGTTGTCAGGTAAAAACATGTCGACTCCACAGAGAACAGGCGCAGGTGAGACTTCAGACAGGTAAACTGAAGACTCACCTGAGAGTTCAGGACGGTTAAACAACACACACTCTGAAAGTCAACTTTTTAAACTGCAGATGTTGTAACATGTCAGGATTCTACACGTCCAACCTGAGACACAAGAATCCACCTGTCCTGAGGGGACGCAGAGGCTCCACCTCACATCTTAAAATCACCTGAAATCATAAAACTGTAGCCTCATCCTCTCCCTTTCACACTTCCACCTCTTTTCCTGTTGAGGTCGTATTAAGCTGTAATTGATGTCGTCATTACCAGGCTCTGTGCCGACATCCGTGTTCTCACCTGTTTCTGGTGACCATGTGGACCTTCTCCTTTACACACTACACACACCGATCTACTGTGCATGTGTGGAGCTCTTCATCTAAAAGGACTCCAGAAAATAAACAGAACTAACAGGCCTCCATACGGTCCACAGCTGTCCACAGCTGTCCACATACACGTCTATTCAGGACTATTATAGAGGCCTTAAGGCTCCAACACATGATCAGTGGTAAAAACGCTTTGCACTGGCTGTTCCATTGTTTTCCTATGGAGAGAGTGGTGGTGCCCGACCAAGCAGCAGCACTGCCCTCGGTGTGGCGCACTGCTTGGATCTGCCGCTCACCGCTGCGCCCAAAGTTCAAATTACTTGAACTTTGACCTCATTTGCCGCTGACCTTTCAAAGCGCAACCAATGACATTACAGCTGAATGTGACGTAGCCAAAAGCGACACATACAAACAGATGAGGGAGAGAAAATGGAAGAAAAACTCTTTCTCTGTGTTTCTGAGTTCCCTGAACTGTAAAACACCACATTAAAATCACACCACGATCTCGGCAGGAAGAGGATTACTTGGTGAAATGTCAGTAGTCAGATCGGGCTACCAGGCTTGTGATTGGGCAGAGTTTATGAGTTACCGCTAAATACAATGCTAACGTTGTGTACGTTTGTTATTCCAGACAGACACAGTGACAGGATCAGTGCTTCGTAGATATAAACTGTCCTTTAGCTCAGCGACAGTAAATCCTATCATGTTGTTACACAGAGCTGTGGTTTGTTTTTGCAGAAGAGGAGTCCGTTTGGTGTTGCCTGGAAACGGTGAATAGCTCGCACTTGTTGATGACGTATACCTGAGCTCCACCGCGTCCACTTGGCGCCTCTGCGCTCTACCTGACGGTGAGCGAAGAGCAAATTTCTTGTCATGTGAAGGCCCCTTTACACTTCAGCCTCTTTCCCTTCTTCCCTTTCTTCCTTTCCTGAAGAAAACTTTTCTCTTTCCTGTCTTTTCTCTGTGTATTGAAGTTTTTTGTGGATGGACATCAGAGATATCAAAGTCCTCAGACAGTGTCAGTCATACACAGTCTTCTGTTGTCGACAGAACAGGCTGCAGAGTTACTGAAGAGGCAGATGGTCCCAGTCTCACAGTAACTTCAAGCAACTCTGAACACAAAGTGTTTAAATGAGCTTTAGAAGATACAACATGTGACAGCTTCACATAGGGCTGAACGATTTATCGTTTTCTGATCGAAATTGCGATTTCAGACAACGCGATCACGTGATCTCCAAAGCTGCGGTTTTTTGCAGTGCTCCTGAGGGCTGTACTACGAAGCAAGCTCAACACAGCCAGGCTTTCTTTGTATGATCTGGATCGACAAAGCCTAAAACCGCAATCAGAGATAACTGGTATCACGATGGTGGTTATCAACTCACTTTGTTAATCGAGGCTTTCATCTTCAGACTCTGTGCGCGCTCACATAAAAGGGGCGTTTGTTGCGTCATTTGACTCTTCTTCCGCATGAAATGAAGCGATCGCGAGCCACTTACTTAAGTCAAAATGATCAAGTTGTTATAATTATGAGCTGTGGAAAGTATACTAAATACATTACGGCAAAAAACAACATTATTGCTGCAAATAAAGCAGGAGAAAAAGAATGATGTGAGAAAATGACTGATGGACTAAATGTGGTCTTAATGCTGCTGTTTATTCTAACATGAAAACATTAAACAATAAAAGTCCATCCAGCAGATTTAAACATGATGAAGTCTGTCTGACTCTGTCCTATGATGACAGAGACGAGGACATCACTGAAGTTTTTGACCAAACCAACGTAAAATGAGTGGAACTGATTTAAGATTGTCTGTGATAAATGATGATGAATTTTCTAATCAGTGATCTGAGCTGCAAAATCACAGACAAAACAGAAAACAGTAAAAAGTCTTCAAAGTGTCTGTAGTTGCTTCATCATTATTTTACTGTGTGGATTATAAACCATGTCAATTTAAAGTGTTAATATGATCTGGAGCAAACAGGGAAAATGACTCTGCATCACCAAACGGAGGTTACCATGACAACGTGATGCAGACAGTTTGTGCTGCTGTTACATTTTTACATTATATGGATTCGTTCGGTGATATTACGAACATACAGCTCAGCAACTTTTCATTTTTAATGTCTTCCCTCAGTTTAAAAGTTATATCGCTCATAAACAACCTTGTTAGGACAATTATAAGTTAAAGAACGGCGCGTTTTACAGACGATTTAATCTGAAACCCTTAACATAACCTGCTGCCGACCAGGTTATGAGTTTAGCATAAATTACCACGGTGATCTAGGAGGTTAAAAAGAGAGCCACTTTCGTGACACTGAAAACCCTGGATTTAGACTCAACATAGCTGCTAACACATTTATCTCGCTTCGTAAAGCGAGATAAACGCGATAAACGCGAGATAAACATAACAGTTACACTCCTCTGACGTGCATCATAACCAACAATGCAGTGAACGTCATATGGAACTTAATGAATGGACCAGACCTGTGTGTGTGTGTTTGTTTATTAATTAATTTATTTATACAGATTTAATGTGATGATGTGTGCGAATTGTCTTCAGTATAGTCAGTAGTTTTTCTCTTAATGTTATTTTTTTTTGAAGCCCTCACAAATACCTAGTTTGAATAATTAATAATGATTGTAAATGTTACTATACATTGTGAATATTGCACTGAAGTTTGATTTGAAGAAAAAATCATGAATCGAATTGAAATCGCAATATCTGCCAGAAAAATCGCAATTAGATCCTTTCCTAAAATCGTTCAGCCCTAGCTTCACATTACATGTTACCTGTCCTAACCTCTCATAGACCTATTGTAACGACAATAACCTGTCCTAATAGTGACACAATGTAACAGTCACCCGTCATGACGGTTACCTGTCATAACAGCTACCTGTTGTAACCTGTCACAACAGTCATGTGTCACAATAGTTTACTATTGCAAACATGTCGTAACAGTTACCTGGCCAGCAGTTACCTGTCATAACGACTGCCTGTAATTACAGTTACAAGTTGTAACAGTGTCCTAACAGTTACCTGTTGTAACAATTACCTGTCGTAACAGTTGACGTCATCCAGCCAGCAACCCTGTTTGACCACCTGGACGACCCCGGAGATGTTTTTCCAGGTGGCGAAGCAGTGAAGTCTCTTATCTTTCTCTCCAGAGCAGGTGACCACCCCGCTGAGGTTCCCCCGACTCTCCAACGCTGATGAGGACGATGAGGACGGGCTGTAGTTGTAGTGGACACACTTCTGAGTGTCTGAGCGGCCCAGGATCGCACCTGAGGACAAGACAGGAGGACATGTTAAACACAGCTTTTAATAAACATGTACGATAATCACACCTGCTCAATCGCAGCTACGAGTTGCTCTACAAGACAACAGCATCTATTTGCACCATTATGTGAAAAACAATGAAGCTAAATAATGTCTGGGGTTAAATCTGAAGTGAGTGGAGCAGGACATGCTAACAATAACGTTAGCTTTGTGCCTACAGAGTTAGCTCTGCTGAGATTGTCTCTCTGTCAGAAACTGCGTAATCAGATTTGAACTGTCATGTTTTTAGAGACTTTGTAAAAGAAATCAATGTCTTCTGTGAGTATTTGTCAATTTTTCCATATTGAAAACAGTTGCTGATCAAAACAAAACTGATGGTGCTAATGAGCTAAACCTCGTGGTGTCGTGGTTATTACCCCAGCTGATCTACCTCCACAGGAACGGATGTACTGATACGAGTGTTTTACAGCAGCTTTAAGGAGCTGCACTTGTTCAAAGTGTTATAGTGTGTGTGTGGTTTGGATGTGTAGATGTAGACTGTGTGTTCTCTGTGTTCTCTGGCAGAGGAACCCGTTCACTGTGTCTCTGTGCAGGAACCAAAATTAGCAGCAGACAAATGCTGCTTAAATCTGAAGAGGAGGGTGGATCGGTTCCACTCACCAGACCAAAAAAAAACCCCATAGAAGTATGTAAAAAATATGTACCAATATGTACATTCTACTACAAGATATAAAATAACTATAAGTATAATAACAACAAGTATATATACTAAGAAGTGTTTAAAGGTGCATGTGCTTCATCTACAATACATAACTGTAATATAAAAATATAAAATTATAATGTGGAAAATATCAGATGAACAGGAACATGAATGATATAAGAATTAGGGTTGGGCGACTGGACGACTATATCATCTATCCACGATGGGCTGAATTGGATGGATGGATGGATGGATGGATGGATGGACGGATGGATGGATGATGAATAGAGGATGATGATGATGGATGGATGGATGATGGATGGATGGATGGATGGATGGATGGATGATGAATAGAGGATGATGATGATGGATGGATGGATGGATGATGGATGGATGATGGATGGATAGATGGATGGATGGATGGTTGGATGGATGGATGGAGGATGGATGATGGACGGATGGATGGATGATGAATAGAGGATGATGATGATGGATGGATGATGATGATGATGATGATGATGATGATGATGATGATGATGATGGATGGATGGAAGGATGATAGATGGATGGATGATGGATGGATGGATGGATGGATGGATGGATGGATGGATGGATGGATGATGGATGGATGGATGGATGGATGGATGATGGATGGATGGATGGATAGATGGAGGATGGATGGATGGATGGAGGATGGATGGATGGACGGATAATGGATGGATGGATGGATGGATGGATAGATGGAGGATGGATGGATGGATGATGGATGGATGATGGATGGATGGATGGATGGATGGATGGATGATGGATGGATGGATAGATGATGGATGGATGATAGATGGAGGATGGATGGATGGATGGATGGATGGATGATGGATGGATAGATGGATGGATGGATGGATGATGGATGATGGATGGATGATGGATGAATGATGGATGGATGGATGGATGATGGATGGATGATGGATGGATGGATGGATGGATGGATGGATGGATGGATGGATGGATGGATGGATGATGGATGGATGGATGATAGATAGAGGATGGATGGATGGATGATGGATGGATGTTAGAGAGGTGTAATCTGCAGCAGAATCCTGCGGTGTGTGTAAACACCTGATCTGATCTCAGGTGTACAGTCCTACACCACCTGACAGTTAATATACGCAGCATGATGTCGTTGATGATGGAGGATTACAAAGTGCTCATCAGCTGGTCAGTGGGATTATTGATCAGGTTATGTGTATTATAATGATGTGACATCATGTGTAGCTGAGGCGTCCTGCAGGCTGACGAGGATCGGAGCAGATGAACTGAGCTGTTTGTTGTGGAAACATGTGAGCGTGCTCAGAACAGGAGGTCAGCAGGAGGTGATGGAGTTGTCGAGTACAGACAGGTGGAGACCCATGATCAAAGTTACAGATGTCCACATTCAGGATGTCTCTAAAGACTAAAGATGTCCCTGTGAGAAGAGTCTCATTTATTCTTTACTCCGTTACTGTTTTAGTTGTGGGGGATTGTTGCAGCATGGGCCTTTTCTTTTGTAACACTGAAGCCAGTCGGACTGCATGATTTAGTAAAAATGTCACATTGTGATTATTTTGACTGATATTGTAATATGTGATATGATTAGTGGAAAAGATCAGTTTTGCAACAAACTATTAAAATGATGATGTGATATATATTGATTTTCTTTCATCTGGAGAACAAAGAGTTTTAGGTCAGAACGTCTGCGGCTCTACAGAACCTCATTTTAATAATGTTTTCTCACATATTTTACTTTTTTTAAAAAACTGTGATTTGGTTCTGGTTCTATGACTTGGATATGACACTTGGCCATATTTTACCTGTTTTCACATGTTTGGAACTATTTTTCAATTGACAAGATTTTGATTTGATTAATTAATCAATTAATCGTTCTGAGTCATTTTTTAAATTAAACAAAAAAGTCCAAAGTCTCTGATTTCAGCTTCTTAAGTGTGAAACGTTTCTGGTTTCTTTACTCCTCAATGATTTTACTGATATTTCAGTTACAATGTGATTTGCAATATTACGGGTAATGCTAATTTTTACACCATTATTCTTATTTTGATTGAAAAACATCAACAAAATGATGATGGTGTGATTTTTTTTTTTTTTTGCAGGAATCTGTAAATGATTTTTTTAAGTCTGTGTGGATGTTTATGACAGGACGTCTCTGTCTCTCCACATCCAGTCATTTAAAAGTTTTTTAACACACATTCTGACTTTAACAAATATTGCACATCCTGAGACAGACTGCAATTTCAATAAAATTTCAAGTCATCATGCAGACCTAGTTCCAGATACGACAGCAAGAACATAGTTCCTGTAACAAGTTGTATGGTCCATAAAATGTCAGAAAATGTTGAAAAATATCGATCAATGCACGCACAGACATCTGCATACTCCACATCTATTTCTGGACCTATTTTTCAAATCTCTCGTAACAATTGCTTTCTTTATCAAGTGATCTGTGAATCATTTCCTCCAATAATCAATTAGTTATTTGGTCCATAAAATGTTAGAAAATGTTTCCCAAAGTCCAAGATGACGTCCTTAAATGTTTTGTTTTGTCCACAACTCAAAGGTATTCAGTTTACTGTCAGAGAAGAAAGAAACCAGAAAATATTCACATTTCATTTGGACTTTTTATTTTAAAATTGACTCAAACTAATCAATTATAATCACTGCAGCTCAATATGAAACTGCTCACAACAAGGAGAATGTGTGGATCATCTTGACTAACTGGGTCAATATTTCTACAAAGAGACATTACTGTTGAGTTTTCCATGTAATCTAGTTCCATTATATTATAGAGAAGTGAGACGTCTCTAAAACTCTGCAGTTCAAAACTATCAGGACAGATGAACTGCACTACAGGGAGGAAGAGGAATATGTCGCTTTGATTTTAGGGTGAACTGTCCCTTTAAATACCTCATTGTTATACCAAACCAATAATCAAAGTTGGACAAAATCAAACATCACAATATTTTGACCAAATACCTCAAAATAAATACTGAGACAATATTGTAGGGACAAGTACCACCACTTT
This sequence comes from Lutjanus erythropterus, assembly GCF_056507025.1. NCBI lineage: Eukaryota > Metazoa > Chordata > Actinopteri > Lutjaniformes > Lutjanidae > Lutjanus > Lutjanus erythropterus. The sequence goes on from NC_139324.1 coordinate 43,292,995, forward strand.
CACAGAGACTTCTGATCAATAATCATTAGTAATGTGGATTTAATGACTATTGATTTCTGATCACTAATCATCAGTAATGTGGATTAATGACTAAGTGGGTAAAGACAACTAATAGAACAGCTGGAACAGGAAATGACATCACTTTACTGTAATGCTGCCCTTAAAAAAAAAAAGAAATCACCGATGACATCATCACCATAGAACCATATCCAACATATGACATCATACACAAACACTGACCAGCTGTACTGTCAATACTGTCAATATTATGGATGTAACGATAACAAAAACTCACTGTACGATTAAAGAAAATCCACACTATGATCATGTCACATATCATAATGCTAAAAACTATGAAAATATCAAGACAAAAGTCAAATGTTTTTTTAAAATAATAAATAAACATTTTGTTTTTTCTTTTAACTTAAAGTTTCTAAACTTCTTTAATAAAATAAATAACATATAATAAGATCATGATCATGATGACAGTGTGTGACAGCAGTCAGTCCTTCTATAAATTATAACATAAAGTAATTAAAACACGTAATATCACTGTAGATATTCTGATATTTGATTTATTGTTACACTGATCAGATTGATCAGTACAAATTACAGCTGAAAACATCTGTTTGAAGTAACTCTAAACATGACTGCCTCTGTAGTTTGTACCAAACACGTTTCCTTCTGTCAGGAGAAAATTAATATTCTTCATGTATTGTTTTGTTTACATTAAAAATGCACAATAAATGTTTGAGCAGGTACATTTGTGTCTGACAGTCACAGCTGGATCAACATCTGCCTACATTATCTGATCAATATCAGCTATATTAAGACTGATTTAATATGAATTCTTCTAGTATCAGATGAAAAATGACATATTGTGCATTCCTACATGTAATTAATAATATATAATGAATAATAAATAATATAATGTATGTACATTTTCATTTTATCAGACAACTGCAGCTCTGTTTTCTAGATTAACTGATTATGTGATCCTGTTATAATCTTGTCAGTTGTTGTTTCGACCTATTTTTCAACAAGTGATCAATATGGCAATAATTGTTCCACTAATCAATTAGTTGTTTGGTTCATAAAATGTTGATCAACGTCCAACATGACGTCCTCAGATGTCTTATTTTGTCCACAACTGAAAAATATTCAGTTTACTGCCAGAGTGGAGTAAAGAAACCAGAAATTCTTCACATTTAAGAAAATGATTAGAGAATTTTGGCTTTTTTAAATTAAAAAAAGATCCAAAACAATAAATCAATTAATCTTGCAGCACTGACTTTATTATTGATTAATCTGCTGATTATTTGTTTTATTATTAGTCTGTGTTTCTGTAAAGATGGGGTGTTCAGACCTGCAGAAAGACTGAGATCAGCACAAATACTGAGAGTTCTTATAGTTCTAGTGAAGTACATGTGTAGGAGGTGTGTGTACAGTGTGTGTAGGTGCAGGTGGACTCACCTGAGGAACAGGAGATGAGGAACACACTGAAGGCCAGTTTGGTGGCTGATCCCATGATGATCCAGAACCCTGATTGTCACTTATAATCCAAGACCGGGACCAGACTAGATCTGCTTCTAATGGGGGACACTGAGGACCTGCACCATGTCCCGGTCCGAACACCTGCCAGTCTTGGAGCGAGACCCGGTAATGTCCCGGACCAGACCGCCGGTAATGAGAGACCAGGCCCAGTCAACAGCACCGCCGAACAGCTGCTGGTATCAGCCAGGCGCCGATGCTCCTCAGCGGGTCACAGAGAGTTGAGCAGGCCGCTGGTTAACTGTGGAGGAACGGCTGATATTTAAGTCAAATCTTCTTCTTCTTCTTCTGAGGAATCCAACTGGACATCTTCACAGTTTGTGTCGCGTCAAATTGGACATTTAAACCGGTTCCACGGGTTCAGTTAGTGTCCGTCGGTCCTCCAGCATCAGCAGAAATGTCCCCGGGCAGAGCTGCAGCCTCAGTCCGCCTCTGTCGCTCTCAGCTCGGTCACAGAGCAGCTAATTGTTCCGGCTAGCAGTTAGCTTTTTAGCTTAGCAGCTGGTTTGATGGGGCAGGTTCCTGACAGGAGGAGAACCACAAATAGAACAGAAGAGAGGAGAACAGAATAGGACCCGGCGGGTTTCTCTCAGTGCTGGGAGGAGAACCCGTTGTGTATATGATCCCGGACTAACTGTAACAACACAGCCGAGCTTCGAGCCTCCTCTCCGGGTCAGCGTCTCCGTCTCCCTCCGTCTTCTCCTCCTCTCAAATCCAAGATGGCCGCCGTCCCATTCTGTTTGTTTTCCACCTTCTTCCACAGTCCTCTGCCACAGGGCTCAGGATCACGTGACTGACACCAGCGCCGGCCAATGGGATGTGTAGACAGAGATCGGCCTGTGTTCTTCCACCAATCCCGTGCGGCGTGGTGACGTAGGACGTCAGGAATGACGGAAGGTCCCGCCTCCTGTCAGAGAGAGTGGCGGGGAGTCAGAGCTGCTGCTTAGGCTATGTTCACACCACAGACACGGGAGCAGTACGGTACGGCGTTAGGAACAATAAAGTACCGTCTGACAGTCCCAGAGACAAGTCAGAGCGTTATTCAAAAGAATAAAGTCACACTTAAACATTATGGAAGAAATTTTGTAAGTTTAATGTCTGTAGCTCATCATTAATACATATGTCCGTACATACATATATATCTAAATATATGATTTTATGAATGAGGCTAAAAATGTCCTTTATTGGTTTCCTGATGAGAGGAAATAAAAACAGTATTATGGCCTGTTAGCACTGGAGCTGCAACAATTATTCAATTATTCATTAAGTATTAAATCACTCACCAACTATTTTGACAACTAAATAATCAGTCTGAATACATCTTTAAGAAAAAAGGAAGTCTTAAATGCTCTAAATTTCAGTTGGTTAAATGTTAATATTTCCTGGTTTCTTTCCTCCTCTCTGACAGTAAACTGAATATCTTGAGTTGTGAACAAAACAAGACATTTGAGGACGTCATCTTGGACTTTGATCAATATTTTATGGACTAAACAACTAACTGATCAGTGGAGAAAATAATCGACTACTTAATTGTTGATGAAAATAGTCATTAGTGGCATCCATAAAACTATCTTTGACATATACATATATAGGTATATATATATGTATTAGGGGTGGGACTTGATTAACAAAATTCATCTAATTAATTAGTGGCTTTGTGATTAATTAATCTCAATTAATCACATTTTAATGGCATAACAATATTTGTCACAAGAAGCAACATTTTTCAATTTAAATGGATTTTGGTTTATGACTGAATCAAATGAGACACATGCAAACATTTAAACAACAAAATATTGTTTATTTTGCATCAGTCTGACAATGGCACTATAAATCATAATGGTGGTTATATTCAAGCTTTCATAGAACTTTATTTAAACTCAGCAGCGTTTCAGCAGCGCAGCGTTTTGCCCGTCTGATTGTGTTTACTTGCTCTGATTTTGTTGATGAAGTCCTTTTTCATTGCTCTTTGTGCTTCTATCATGGATAAACCGGCTACGTAGTTAAATTGTTTATTTTCTGTCTTTATGATCGCGAGTCTGCATGGGGTCTTTTATTTTGAAAATCAACCAGATTCTCCCCTGTTTCCTGTGCCTGACTTCCTACCCGTTCGACCTGCTCTGTGCTAATTGACGCGCCATCCATCAAAAATAGACTTGCTGCATATTGTCTGAGGAGCGGAGCGCCGAGCCGCTTCTGGGACGCTGCTGAGACGCGCCGCAGCGCTTCTGGTATAAATTACAGCATTGACCAGAATGGCAGCGTATTTCTCCACGTGCCGCGGCGCATCTGCGCCTGGTGTAAATTCGGAGTTAGGGGTCAGTGTGATCAGCGGACCAGGAACTCCTGCACTGACAAACATAATTAATGCGTTAAAGTCCCACCCCTAATACATATATATGTATATACACACATATATACACATATCTATCAATCTATCTATAGATAGATAGATAGATAGATAGATAGATAGATAGTGGTCAGAAGTTAAATGTTCAGACTGATGACTTACATCCTGAACTTTATGTATCTGAAGATATTTAATGTCAACTTTAGAAACTGAAACTTATTCATTTGTGCTTCAGACACATATTCAGGTTTGAGACCTGATCTGATACCGATACATGAATCTATAATTTTTTCTGTGGCGGATAATGAGCTGCTCATTATTGTTAAATAAATCCTGACAGGGTGACGCAGGATCCCAACATGAAGCTGAGGGCTCTTTAATCATCCTGATGGGGTTTATTCACAATAATGACCTGCTCACTGTACATTATCCTGCTTATTACATGGGTATGTACCAAAAACAAATTTTACACAAAATATACATTTTATAAAGATATTAGTGATTTAACAATGATTTTATTCCCTAAAGTCTAGGAGAATCAGAAGAATTGGAAAAAGCAGTCTTCATAACAGTCTGTTCTTCATAACAACGGTCTGTTCTTCATGATAGTCTGTTCTTCATAACACCTGTCTGTTTTTCGTAACAGTTCTAAGGTCTGTTATACAGATGTAACATCTGTATAACAGACCTTAGAATGTTGTAATTGACCAATCAGAATGGAGTACTTAACAAAGTCATGAAATAAAACATCCACAAGAATCTATAAAATCTACAACATCTGTAAAATCTAGAACAGTTATAAGAACCTGTAAGATCTATAGCAGTCCATATCATCTGTAACATGTATATCATCCATAAGAAGCCTAACTTCAAGTGTAAAATGTTATTTTGTTTATAAGCTGAATGTATATGAAGTACTAGACTGTGAGTTTCGAGTCCTAAACAAGTTAGTAGAGGATCAGTAATGAGTCAAGTGTTTTTCATGCACACATGACAGAGTGACATGATGAATGGAACAGATGTGGCCAAAATATGATGGGAGACCGTTTTTATTTATTCAATGAATCATTTTTCCTTCACAGGTGGACTCTGTCATGAATGGAATGAGTGTGGCGTGTCATTACCACATACGTTTATCAATACTGTGTATAAAATTATCATTTCAATATTTCAGTCATTCTGGAGAATTGGGACAAAACTGTTTGTTGATTTTTACTCTTCAATGATGCTTAAACATATATATTTTAAAGATCAAACTTTTGCCTAATTAACCTTGTAACAGGCCAACCTCCTACTGATTAAATGTTTTATTCATTTCAATTTTTATTACAGTCAACAAAATGTTCCATGTTTTCATTTCACAGCAGCACTTTATTTTTTAAAGTTCCTCAGTGTTCTCTTAATCCTAATGAAAACGCACATTTTTAAACCATAATGAATTTGTCTAAATATAGAAAGTTTACTAGTATTACCAACTATTTTAAACCAGGAAGTGAGACAGGGGTCCTTAGTGTATAGCTGATCCTTTTTATGCCTGATTAAATTGGGTTTTTGTTGACAGAAATCTGTCAGCTCCAGATAAACTTGTATTAGATACCAAACATTAGCATGTCTGGCTAACTAGCTTACTAGCTGCAGTAGCGTTATTTCCAGACGAACGTGTTTGATTCACTGTATCTGTTCTGGGACACGATTTCAAAGGGCCAACATTTAAATTAAAATACATCTTAAAACAAAGATGATTATATTAACACATTTTTACACGTGTTGTGAGAAAGTATTGTTAGTTTGAGATTTTGAAGGATTTTTACACATTTTTAAACTGTTTGAAGATGTCTGACACAGAGGCCCTGTTCACACAGGCATACGTGACATTTGAGGACGTCTTTTTGGACTTTGATCAACATTTTCTGACATGTTATGGGACAAAAAAAATGATCAATTAGTGAAAAAATTATTTCCAGATTGATCACTAGTTGAAAAATAAGTCCAAACATGTGAAAACACCTGTAAGACTGTGACAGCATGAATTTTTCACCATTATTACATTTTTTAAAATTGTTTGAAGTTGTGAATTCTTGGCTGTTTTGGGACACAGAGCAAGTTTAGAAATAAAAAAAGAGAAGGCAAACAAAAACATTTCATAAATTAATAATATTGTAATTAATAATTTTTAGTTTTTTTTTTTTTTGGTAGGACATATTTTGATATTTTGAATTAAAACATAAATGTTCCTGTTTCTGTCAGAGAAGGTTGGGGGCGTTACAGAGCTCACCGCTGAGTTCACACCCTCCCCTTCTTTAAGAGACCCTCCACAGAGTCAGAGTGGGCATGTGTGTACAAACGGATTGGAACTGGTCCGTCTGCGTGTGAGAAGACAGAACGTGAGGATGGTCACATGACCTGACAGTGACCTGGATTCGATCACTGATGGACGTCCCTCTTCCAGATCAATTCTGACCCCCTCATACAGATTATACTCCCTCTTCTATAATCCACTCTAATCTGTGGTGATGTTGTGTTCACTGCTGCTCTTGTGTTCACTGCTGCTCAGTAACTCATCTGTCCCACAGGACCTGAATGCCACAGCAGCCTCAGTGTGTCTGTCTGACATGGTTCACCTGTGTTAAACACCTGGTGTGTGTCAGACTGCAGGGCAGGTATTTCAAAACCCATTTTTAATGAGAATTTACCTCTATTTATTTCTATTATTTATTACCTCCTCACCTCACCTGTTCCGACCACAGAACAACACGTCAGCAGCAAAAGTTTCTGAACATGTGGAGCGACGCTGCAGCTCAGAGGCTGTAGAGACGCTGTGTAGATGAAACATTAACGGTGCAGCTGGACATCCTGCATCTCTATGTGTACCTGTCTGTGTCTGTGTACCTGTCTGTGTCTGTGTTTCTGTGTCTGTGTCTGTGTTTCTGTGTCTGTGTCTGTGTTTCTGTGTCTGTGTCTGTGTTTCTGTATCTGTATCTGTGTTTCTGTATCTGTGTGTGTTTAGTGATGGAGAGCATCAGCTCTCTTCTCTGACAGACTTCCTCATCACTCTGCTCTGTGTGTGTGTGTGTGTGTGTGTGTGTGTGTGAGCTGCTTGTCATTCCTGCAGCTCAGCTCATTAACTTTTCATCAAACGTCTAAATGTGACAGAGAGAACGAGGTGATCCACACATGAGCTGCAGCTGTCACTACATGTCACAGAGACGACCTTCAGCCCAACACACACACACACACACACACACACACACACACACACACACACACACACACACACGCAGGACGTTCCACTCCTCTGTAATATATGTGTATACATAACATAGCATAAGATAGAACAGAACATTCTTTTGTCAGATGTTGCTCAAAATTACAGTCTCATACAAACAATAAAAACAAGAGAACAGTAAACATAAAATGAAATTTAAAAAGTCAGTATCTAATAGAATAATAATAATTCAACATGTAAAGAAACGTAAATGTACCAGAGTTAACCACAGAGATGGTTTTCATCAGCAGCTCCTTTTCCTGATGTTGTTTGGCATCTTAGAATAGTATATATATATATATGTATATATATATATATATATATATATATATATATATATATATATATATATATATATATATATATATATATATATAAAATATAATATGTACAATAGTTAAAAACACAATTAAACAACAAGAACAAAATATATCCAATAGCAGATAATGAGATAAACAATAAAAAGATCAATAATAACGTTATTTTTTCATGTGTAAAAGTCATCATATATAACAGAGAGGAGTTTATATCTGCAGTATGACTGGTTATCTGAAAAGGAGGAACAGTGTTGATAGCAGCACCTTTTCATTAAAAGTTCTGAGAAACAAAGTTGGTATTAATCAGAATAATATGGCATCATGCCAAAGATTCGTCCTCAACTCCATCAGCAACAACAGAAGACTGCAGTTTTATTCTGGTTGTTACTGTGGATGCAGGTGAAGTCAGAAGTCTGTGCAGACTTCATGCCGTCCTGATTGTTTTGATACTGATGAAAACTTAAGAACATGATGGTTCTCTGGCAGGTTCTCCTTCCATCCTGTAACTATACACACAGTGTGCAGTATTTTATAACACCCGTGATTGTAATCTTTATGCTGTTTGTGTTTTGTTTCACCTGTGCAGAGGATGAAAATGAGCTTTTGGTTATATCTGTGGAACAGATTTCAAATATTGAAGTTTATGTTTATTATACATGTTCCCTGTTAAATAACCTGGTAAATGAATAAACAGATAAATAAATCAAATCCATGTGTTAGTATCTGTCCCTCTCGTCCGACTCTCGTGCCTTTCTGCGTGAGTTTCAGATAAATTTCCTTTAAATGATAGAAACCATCAGAACAACCGACTGAGACTCTTCGGTCCTGATGGTGAAGCTTCTGAGGGCTTCCACCTGAAACATGACCACCATCGGCTGTCACAACAGAAGCGTTACGTACAGACAGAGATTTCAGAAGTCACTGTGAGAGTCTTTGAGCCGGTTGTTAACTGAATCTTGTGATGGGCTCCCTGCTGCTCGTCTCTCCACTGAGAAGCTGCCAAACAAGGCAGAGAGTGGGCGAGCTGCTAATGGCCGCTCTCCAGTAATTAAAAAGCCACTTTATTTCACTCAGTCTGAGAATCTGTAGCATGAAAACTGTCTGTGATCACCAGCTTTACATCAGAGTACAGAGGGACCAGACAGACGGAGACACTGTGTGGACTGATCTGAGCTCAGGTTCACTGTTGGATTCAGCTCCTCTCAGGTGGTTTTACTGAGCTGAAGACAGTTTACAGTCTGCTGTTGTACAGAAGCTGGTTGTTGTATGGATAAGAAAAAGATTCATGTCTCAGAGACATAGTGATAAATCATTTGTTCATTCTTTACAGGTAAAACATCCGGTCTGTCAGGTTCAACTGCACTGATACACACAAAGGAATCCAACTCAGAGTCTCAGCGACGTCTGCACACATCAACACTTCCTGTGAATATTTTCCTGCTCAGCAGAGGATCAGTCCCTGTACTTTGCTTTTGGTGGCACAATCAAGACTGAAATGTGGCGACGCCTGCGAGCTAGTTCAGGCAGACAACTCCAGATGCATTGTCAGTCACGTGACATAACTCACTCTACGTAGTACATACCAAATGCACCTTTCCAATCTGGCGGTCTATTTAAACTACTGAATCTGCCATTTCCCCCTCTGCCTGCATGCATTGCTGCCCGGCACAGTGTCGCTACCTGTTCTTTTTACCCCACCTCCACCCCAGCATCCACCTGTAGGCGCCAACAGGGGTTTCAAGAATTTGCTCAGCACTTCCTGTATATCTCTATGTAACTTGACCTGCGGGGAGTGATGCGCGTGCCATGAGTGCGTGCCATGCTTTGGTCAAAGTACCTCAGGGATCAGGCACCAGAACCCCCTCACCTTATGGAAACAGCCCTGTTTCAGAACAGACAGTTTCAGTGCCTGTTCCTTTAAATGCAAATGAGCCGCTGCTAAGTCAACCCACTTCTTACGTGGGATGGGCCAACACGAGTACTGTGTCATGTTGCCATGACAACTGTTGAACATCAGCCCTGGGCAAAACATGGCTGCCAGAGAGGACACATCAGTTCAACCATACATGTTTGAACCAGAGTCAGACAGTCTTTAGTTGTGGTGGTAAAATCGCTTCGTTACTGAAGTACCGCTAATCCAAAACTATGTATTTGGCAAATGGCAAATAAATGCAAGTAAGGTTTACATCACGAATCTGTTCATGTTCCAACAGTAAAACTCAAAGGCTGTAGGTAACACACACCGATGTTTTCTTGACAATGGAGGGGAATGGTTTAATGGCAAATCATATTTTTCATGCAAGTCTCTCCAAAGACTAACTATGGACATCCATGCTCTCATGTTATTTTGGAGTGTTGATACGATTAGGGTTGGGCGACTGGACGACTATATCGTCTGTCAGTGATGGGCTGAATTCATAGACAATTGCTTTTTTTGCCAAATTTTTAAGACAATATTTGTCGTTTTATTTTGCAAATGTAATAGTGTGCAGATTGACGGCCTCTGCTCTGCACCGCGCTCTCTCCAGCGGTGCAGGACACGCCCACTCAGCCGACCATGAGCGACCTCAGCTGGTGACGAGTGAGAGGAAAACAGTCTGCAGAGTCTTTAAACTCTTTCCTCGCAGTAAAGTGAGGATTTATTTTGACCAAAGCAGAGCTGGTGACTGTTGGAAGAGTGGACAGACTAACAAAGAGGGTTTTGGTGAGTTTTACATGTTTTTCTGTCGAGTTTAAATAAAGTGTGTTTTCTGAGGCGTTAACGATCCAAATGTATCCACTCAGCTCTTCTGTCTGCTGAGACATAACTTGTGTCCTCTGGTCTGGTTACCTGATGCTTGCGGCGAGAGAGAATGGTGGACATTCACAGAGGTGGTTGTCAAGCGTGGGTGGAGAAATTTAAATTAGGAGCGTTCTGAGACGGCAAATTACATAAGAAGCCGAGCCAATCCTGAACAGCGTGTTTAATCCCGTGCATTCAGATCTAAGCAGACCACAAAAAATGACTGGGTTGTTTGATTTCACATTTTGTGGGTTGGTAGCAAAGGAAAAGTCAGTTTTGTGTAATATGTCTCCTTTAAGTCTCGTTCTGCTGCTGAATAAATGTTCTAAAACATGAGCTGCCTGACTGAACATTTTATCATGAAATCTGTATGTCAGGTTTCATGATCTACAGACTGTAGTGACAAACCAGAGGGAAGAGGAAGGAATCCATTTGTTTGTTGTTGTTGTTGTTGTTACAAACAATGAAGCAGGATTTCTGTAAACTAAAGATTGTTGGAACACTTCTCTCTTAGAACTCTTTTTTTTTTTCTTAGAACCTTTTACAGGACTAGTAGTGTTGCAAGTTTGAGGATGATCCCAAGAACAGGTGAGAAAGGTGAAAACAAGTCTTTATTCAAATATACTGGCCTGGTCAGTGATGAAATGATGAAATGGTAGCAGTTTGTGGCTGAGGTGAGGGATTATGAAGAGACAAACTGAACCTCCTGAAGGATTATCACAACCTCCTAAAGATCACTGCAACCTCCTGACAGGATGGTGACATGACTCATTTTCACTATCAGGATTCAATCTACATTTGGAGGCACACAATCAAATCATTTGATCCATGTCCAAGTTAGTGGAAGGCTAAACAGGAAGTTAGCCGCTCGACCAGCGTTTCTACGGTTCTGCTCTATGGGCTGCACAACACAGAGGCTCTGACACTGAAGTTGGCTTCATGCAGTGCAGATGCAGATCCGATAAACTGAATGTGCTCATCTGAATCCTTTTTATTCCTTTTATTTGTGTTTATTTATATTAGCATGATGTGATGTTGTTTTATTACTTATTCCATCTTTATTTTTATTGATTTGACGACATCATGTGAAGTCACCCCTGCATTCTTAGCCTTTTATTTTATTTATTCTTATTGTCATGTTTTGTTTGCTTGTCTTCCTGTTCTGTCTGATTTTTACTTGTTTTAGTGTCGACTTCAGTTTCAGATTCTGTCCTCCATGTTTCCTCCTCAGTATCCTGCTCTGTTGCTTTTAAAAGGTGCTATGTAAGTAAAATTATCATTATTATTTTTGGTGAACTGAACGTATGAGTTTGTAAATAATGAACATGAAGGTGAGTGTCGTTCACTCCTGACAGAGATAACAGCTGTTTAAAACAAAGTGTGAAAATGAACAAAAGTGTTGACGTGATATAAAAACTTTGACGTTCCTCTGTAATTCTGTGGAGCCTGTGAACACACACATAGATCTATGTTATACACTCATCTACACACATCTGTATCCATGGAAACACATTTTTGACAATATGATGGAAAAAGATCTTGTTAGTTGTTATGATGAGAAACTTTGATCAAAGTGACTCACATACTGAATCATTATTTTATGATGTTAAAGGTCTCATATTCTGCCCCTGTCAGGTAAGTTTTTATAAGTCTCAGAGGTCCTCAAAACCTGCTTTTGAAGTTTATTTCATAAAACACCACTCGGATCATGCAGATCAGCGCGTCTTTATACCCCTCTATTTCAGCCTCTCTCAAAACGAGCTGTTTCTGCGCCTGTAGCTTTAAATGCAAATGAGCTGTGACTAGTCCCGCCCCTCTCTGGAGGTGGGCGTGGCTTGAATCAGCCGGTCCTGGCTGCTATGTTTACACTGAAAGCTGACACAAACATGGCTGCTGTCAGACACGGTAGAATTCAAACATCCAGTTCTGATCCAGTTCTGATCCAGTTTTGATCCAGTTCTGATCCAGTTCTGATCCAGTTCTGATCCAGACTGAGGCTCCTGTAGTTCAAACACTGCAGATGTTGCCGGACGTGTCTGAATAATGAGTCTACAACTTTGTGTGTCTTGATACTTTACAGTTAGTCGATGTGTGTGTTCATACAGCGTTAAAATGGAACTAGCTCGTAGCTAATGCTAACTGTAACTCACTCCGCTTGTTCATATTGAGGGAGTTTTTGGCGAATAAGTGACATTATAGTTTGTGAATATAGTTAACTGTCATGTCTCCGGTGAGACACGTTAGGACTCTGTGGACAAAGGACCTCTACAAGTGTTACAGGTGTCCCAATTACTGACATATTTTCATGATTGCTGACAATAAATTATCTTTGTTTTACAATATTCTCTGCAGAGATGACTTTCAAAATAAAGTCGTTTCTGTAGCCACGTTTTTTTAATCATAATACTGAACTTGTTTTGGTTTAGATAAAATATGTCAGTCTGTATAATTTATTATCATTTTATCATCGGTTTTCAGAAGTCAAGGCTGTGTGCAGTGGTTTGTAAACTACACTGTCCTCCGTCTCCACATAATGTGCAACAATTTACCTTTTCCAATATTATGTATTTGAAATTTTCCAAAGCTTCCTGCTCATCATCACAGCTCGTCTAATGTCTGTCAGGTCTGAATTTCAAAGGCCTTATATTCTGTTGAAATATTTACATTTTTCTAAAAAATTATTTTAAAATCAATATTTTGTGTCATTTATTTATATTATCATTATTATTATTATTATTATTATTATTATTATTATTATTATTATTATTATACTCTGTGCAATAATAATTCAGTAGAGCAATACGAGGACTACACTGGCATCACAACTACATTATTCAATCAACCAATACTCTTATTATAATACATGTATCCTATAACACTTGTCCACTGTTGTTTTACACTCGTATGTGTACCACTGCTGTATATATATATATATATATATATATATATATCACTTACATACAAACGCATGTTTACATCTTACATGTCTTAGTTTTATTTATTTTTCTACTGTTGTATATAGTTTAATGCACAATGCACATGTTAACTAATATTTTATTTTTATTTCTTAAAAGCTTTATCTCTACAGAATATTTTTATCTTAATTTCTATATTCTATATGCTTATATTTCTATAAATATATATACTTATATTCTAGTCTTTTTTGAATGGGTGCAACTGTAACTCTGATTCTGATTGTGATAAGTCATTGTATATTGAGCAGGATAATGTACAGTGAGCAGGTCAGTGTTGTAAAATAAACCTCTTCAGGATGAAGTAAGACCCTCTGTTTTATTTCACGACACTGACAGAAAAGATTGTCTCAATATATTGTTAGTTGTATTTATGAAGATAAATATGTCAGATTTTTTACAGTTTGCTTTACATTACTTCAGTGACTTTACACACACTGTGAAGCATTTTTTTCATATATATATATATATATATATATATATATAAATATATATATCCATCGACGGTACTGACAGCAGTCTGAAGTAATAGGGGAGTTTTTCTTAAAAAATAAAATGAATAATAATAAAAATGAATCCACTGGGTCTTCTGTGGATCAGACAGATCTGCTGCTAACATCTTGGTGTCAGATACCACAGCAGACCTTCAGGGGTCAGTGGAGTCCATGACTCGACGGGTCAGGACTGTTTAGGCAGTAAAAGGAGGATCAATACAATATTAGACAGGTGGTCATAATGTTATGATTGATCAGTTTATTGTCACCAATAAGAACAAAACTGTAATATTAACTTTCATGCAAGAAGTCGTGTTGCCATTGTCACCTCGGTCGGGGCAGTTGTTACGGTGGATGGGGACAGTTGAAACACTAAAAAATAAAATCACAATAATCCACTGTATCTCCAATACACTCACACCTCAGAGTAATCAGATTACAGCTGTAATAACTAATAATGTTAATTATGCTGGTTAGAGTTCTTTCAGCTGTCAGACATCGTCTGCATTCAGAGCAAATGTCTGACTCTACTTTTGTAGAAGACAGGGAGTCTAATCTAAGATCTTTATTATTAAAAGATTTTAATTATTTTAATTGAGTTAAAAGTAATATAACAAAATTAATACAAACACGTGAATACTGAGCACCATTTATAATTAAGGTGACGTATTTCCATCATAATCTTTGTGAACTTGTTCAGGACTGAACAGAGGACGTCCTCCAACACTGTGTCATTAATATGTCCATGAGACTTTAATCTGTAGTGTTTCCTCATCATGTTAGTATGAAATATAATCTAACATTAATACTGAAATATAATCCAGGCCACAGCACTCGCTGTCTAATCCCAGTTTGACCAGTAACACAACGGTTTCCTGTGAATGTCAGACAGACAGTGTAGTGGTGTGAAACTGAACGTGTGAATGTGTCTGATTGTCCACCTCCCACACACACTGCTGCTGCCACACACACACACACACACACACACACACACACACACACACACACACACACACACACACACACACTGCTGCTTCAGTGGAAATATCACCAGAGAGGCAGACGGGCCTGAACCAACACTGCCCACACACACTGGACTATTACCAACACACACACACACACACACACACACACACACACACACACACACACACACACACACACACACACACACACGGAAACTAGAAGTGAGTCACTGGTCCTGAAAAATGTGGAGATATTCAGTTCAAGTCATGATGATATATAATAATGATATAAAAATTGTATTATTGTGAGAAACGTACAGTTATGATACAAAATGTACAGTAATGATCTAAAAAATATTTAAAATCTTATAAAATGTTGTAGAAATGATATAAAAATGATGATATGATAATGATATTGTGACATGAGTTAATCAGTTCCTCCTCTATCTGCAGGTCTGTGCTCAGAACATTTAGCCCTTTAAACTCTGAGGTAGAAATACTCCATCAGTGCCTACGCTGCTATTTGTCGTTTTCTATATACTTTAAAATACTTCACAACCTGGAAACTACTGACTGTTTCTCTCGTTCTCTGACCTGAACAATTAGCCTGCCTCACTGTGTCTCTGCTGGAGACACTTCACAGTGTCGTCACAACATCCTGATCTGAGATCTGATCACATTCAGACACCAGAATATCAGTGAGTCCAGCACTGGTAACGGCTGAGAAACTGAGAAACTGAGAAACTGAGAGTCTGTAGCTGGATAAAAATGAGTATTGTATTTACTGGCAGTCGGAGAGCTGCAGGTCAAAGGTGTCTGATGTGTCAGTGTCTCGTCTCCATGTGGAGAAAACCTGATCCTGAGGAACAGATGAACATGTGATGGAGGATGGAGAACACGTCAGGTCAGACTGGTTTTATTTGTATGTGAAGTTTGTCTGCAGCTGTCAGAGAAACGTGGTGGAGGACATGGACAGTAGAGAGCAGGAGGTGGCTTCGTGGACGAGGAGCTGTAGCTGCTGGAGGACTCAGAGTTTAAATAGCAGCATTATCACGGTCGAGTACCTTCAGCTCTGTCACGAACCTGCAGTGTCAGAGATCTGCTGCAGCTCCCAGGATCCACCTCACGCCACAGCAGAGGCCGGTTTTCATATCGAACACGTCCGACCAGCCTGTCAGCAAACTGTGAGATTCATTTAACAAACTCCATAATTATGAAATCAGTGAACAGACCAGAAGAGCCTGTTTTAACCTGAAATGTGAAACTGGTGCAGACTGGACTGAATCTTTCCTCATCACCGCCTGTCTCTCTCCCTGTGGGAATTTTCACCTACGTGCCCCCATGTTTTAAAAAAATACTGCAAAACAAAATGCAGTTCCCTCTAGAGCACGTTCTATTGTAAAAAACATGAAGAACCGTCCTCCATGGGACCCTCTGTTGGACAAAAAGTGATTCAATGCCATACAGGAAGCCCTGCATGCTAAAAGACGTGGCTGCGTTCCTGTGCTGGTGCCCTGGGTTTTTTTTCACACCCGCCTCTCAGACAGCCAGTCCAGGTCCAGGTCCTGAGTCCAGGTCCTGAGTCCAGGTCCTGAGTCCAGGCCCTGGGTCCAGGTCCTGAGTCCAGGCCCTGAGTCCAGGTGACGTGTCTGCAGGTAAGCAGTGTGATGCTGCAGATGTGATGGTAGATGGTCAGCAGTGGAACTACCATATCTGCAGGTAATGCATCTGCATTAGGGCCCGACATCAATCAGGGGCCACATGCACAAGCCTCTAATAGCCTCTCTAGGTCACTTGACACAGACCCTCAGTCTTCTGTAACCTGACACGGCCATTTTAAAAGCACCTTGACTGTCCTCCATCATATAAACAAAGGGAATCACTTACTGTCACATGTTTGTGCAGTTAAGTTTTTATGGCGCTCAATCAGTCGAGACACTTCACTCATGACGTGACAGACTTGATGTCGTTCACCAAATAAACAACATTACAATAACACAAAATATGTTTAACATTTACAAGCCTAAAGTTTATCGACTCATACCTCGAGGTCATGTTTGTAAAATACATTTAAAACAGAATTAATGGCTGATTGAATGTTGAAGTGTGCCCATTAGAAAGATGATTTATTTTCACTCCTCCTCTGCAGTAATGACCCATGAAGAAATCGCTGACCGGCCAGATGAGAGCTAAGCGGTTGGACCTCATGTCAGCTTGTAAACCTGTGTGCAGCAGTGACCACAGAGGAGTCGGCCACAGTGTCTACAGTAAGATCATTATTTCTCTGCTCTGCCGCAGTGAGAGGAAAGAGAGGAGGGAAAAGGAAGGAGAGAATCAACTTCTCTGGTGAGTATTGTCAGTACTGACACACAAACACACACACAGGGCTTTGACACTGGCATTTTTGGCTGTGCTGGGTCAAACTGTGTCCCGTTGACTGCGTCTGACTCTGGACCGACTCTGGGGCGGGGCCAAAGCGAGCCCGACCCACCTTCCAGTGAACTGCGGTCACGTCGTGCAGAAGAGGCCAAACCGTGACGAGCCTCCTCCTCCTGAACAAGCGAGAGTTGTGACACTGAGCTCATGTTTGCAGGAGAGCAGAGAGAAAGAGACGTTTTATTTTCGTCTCTCAGTACTTCTGTATCTTCACACTGAATCTTTTTTGTTTTACAGGTAGTTTCTCTCCTCTGTCGCCGTTTGTACTCTCAGGTATCTGCTTTATTAAACACAGCTGATGTCCATCAGTCTGTAGTCGTGATGGCCTCAGTAAACTGCTGGTTGCACACATGGAGCACGTGCTGCTCGTCTGATTGGAGGAGCTCCGGATGGCGAGGATGAATTCTACGATGAGAATCAACTGTTTTTAGGTTTTCTATCTGCAGCAGCTTTAAGCTGCACCGTCACCTGTTACTTTGTAAAGTAGGTTAGTTTGTCAGGATCTTAGTCTTGATGTTCAGCAGTGACTTTGTTCATCAATTACTCACATTAGGTTTCATTGCATCTGATTGTGATGAGCACGGCTCTGTCAGTGCTGACTCGTTACACTGCTGGTGTGTCTGTGCATGTGTGTGTGTGTGTGTGTGTGTGCATGTGTGTGTGTGTGTGTGTGTGTGTGTGTGCATGTGTGTGTGTGTTGAGTGGATGATCTGCTGCTGATCTCTCGTGATACATTAAACCCTCTGCGTGTCTGCAGGCCTGCAGGGGGGAGAAAGGAGGAGGAGGGGGGAGGAGGAGGCCAGGGCTCATTGGATGAGAGCACACACACCTCCTCCCCCCTCCTCCCCCTTTCATCCAGCTTCCATCAGCTGGTCACGCTACTCCAATGAGACCAACCCCCACCCCCACCCACATACCCACACACCCACACACACACACACACACACACACACACACACACACACTGACACAGTTGTGTCTCTTCGGCTGAAGCTCGATGTGTTGAACACTGAAGTGTTTCACAGACAGAAAACAGATCAAACTGAACGTTCACAAGTTTTATATTGAAGAATCAAAAGTTTACATCCTGCAGACTGTCAGAGTAAAAAAAACACACACAATCATTTTATATGATATATATAACAGTCAGTAAACTATATTTGCAATAACTTATCAATTAATGAAAACCAAGTAAGTAAAAGTTTAACATCCAAAATCAGTTTCTACATCTGTTCAAGGTCTCCAGTCCAAAGATTTTAAGTTTTCTTGTGTGATTTGTCTCAGAAGTCATTTCTCTTCATGCACGTCTCGGTACACAACTGTTTTTTTGACTGTTTGTTTCCTGGCTGGTAGATTTTGTCCCGTCTCTCTTTAAACTACATGAAAAATTATTGTACAGATCAAATGGAGTCAGATATTTCTGCCTGTTTTCTTATTTTGATAGAGACAGCTGAAGATATGACAGGAAATTGCGGGGGGGGGGGGGCTCTACCACGTGAGCTCTGGAAGCACCCAGAGTCACATATTTCCACATCACCTTATTTACTGATGTGTGTTATTGAAAATATAGACATGTTCCTGAGTTCAGAGGTCAACAACATGGAACAGTTCTGCCTGTTGGACCAACAGACAGGAAAACAACAAACAACACAATGAAAATCACTTTTCTGATTTTTTAAAGCGGTGACTGCAGCTGATCCACATTTCACTGTGTGTGTGTGTGTGTGTGTGTGTGTGTGTGTGTGTGTGTTAGATTAACAAACACTCCACTGATCCACCATCAAACCCTTCCTCCCACCCAGGGGCCCCTCTCGATCCTGTGGCCCCTCTCGATCCTGTGGGGCCTCTCGATCCTGTGGGGCCCCTCTCGATCCTGTGGGGCCTCTCGATCCTGTGGCCCCTCTCGATCCTGTGGGGCCTCTCGATCCTGTGTGGCCCCTCGATCCTGTGGGGCCCCTCGATCCTGTGGGGCCCCTCTCGATCCTGTGGGGCCCCTCTCGATCCTGTGGGGCCCCTCGATCCTGTGGGGCCTCTCGATCCTGTGGGGCTTCTCGATCCTGTGGGGCCTCTCGATCCTGTGGGGCCCCTCTCGATCCTGTGGGGCCTCTCGATCCTGTGGGGCCCCTCTCGATCCTGTGGGGCCCCTCGATCCTGTGGGGCCCCTGGGTGTCCCCTGAGTCAGGTCCTCTGTCAGGTTGACCTGCTTCTCACTTTAAAAATAAATTGAGTCGACTCAAATTTAATCCGAGAGTTGAGCTGCAGCAGCAGACCACAGAACATAGAACACAGGAACATGTGAAGAGCTCTTTATGTGGAACTTAAAATGTTAGAAATGATCAGATTCAGACTGTCACAGAGTCAAAGAGCTCATTATTTTTCATTTTTGACTTTTATTTTGTTCTCAGTTTGACAGATTTGTTTACTTTAGTTTGTTTTTGTGTTTCTGGTCTTTGTCTCGTTTCAGTTTTATTCAAAAACATTTTATTTGTGCATCAGAATGTTTACTGATTTATTTTAATCAACTGTCATTTTTCAATTACTAATTTAATCATATTTCCACTAGAATGTCAGAAAAGACCATTAGAACCTCCTACAAGTTAATTAAAACCTCCTAAAAGACCATTAGAACGCCCTAAAAGATCACTAGAACTTTCTAAAGGCCCATTAGAACCTCATAAAGACCCTCCTGAAGGACCTGGCCTCTGTGGAACCATCTGTGTTCTCTTTGTTCTTCACTCATTGTCTTTGTTGATGTGCTCTGGTGGAACTGGCCTGTTAAAGAACCCATCAGTAGGCCGATGTTCTCTGTTCGGTTCTCCTGGTGCTTCCCTGTGAACAACCAGCTTCAAATGTTCCTGCAGTTGTTCTATGAACCAACAACTCCCCAGTGTGTGTTCTAGAAGCTGTTATGAGGAGCAAAATGTGCCGTTGTAGTTAAGTTTTATTTTATTGACAGAGAACCAGAAGTTAGAGAACGTTACGTCATAAAATCACAGTCACAGCCTGCAGCTCACTGTGGTCAACTCACACCCCCTGCTGGACACATTCAGCAACTGCAGGACAACTGAACTGTCCAACACCAGAGACAGACAGACAGACAGACAGACAGACAGACAGACAGACAGACAGACAGAGAGAGAGAGAGAGAGAGAGAGAGAGAGAGAGAGAGAGAGAGAGACAGACAGACAGACAGACAGAGAGAGAGAGAGAGAGAGACAGACAGACAGAGACACAGACAGACAGACAGACAGAGAGAGAGAGAGAGAGAGAGAGAGAGAGAGAGAGAGAGACAGACAGAGACAGACAGAGACAGACAGACAGACAGAGACAGAGAGAGAGAGAGAGAGAGAGAGAGAGAGAGAGAGAGAGAGAGAGAGAGAGAGAGAGAGAGAGAGACAGACAGACAGACAGACAGACAGAGAGAGAGAGAGAGAGAGAGAGAGAGAGAGACAGACAGACAGACAGACAGACAGACAGACAGACAGACAGACAGACAGAGAGAGAGAGAGAGAGAGAGAGAGAGAGAGAGACACAGACAGACAGACAGACAGAGAGAGAGAGAGAGAGAGAGAGAGAGAGAGAGAGAGACAGACAGACAGACAGACAGACAGACAGACAGAGAGAGAGAGACACAGACAGACAGACAGACAGACAGACAGAGACACAGACAGACAGACAGAGACACAGACAGACAGACAGAGACAGACAGAGAGACAGAGAGAGAGACACAGACAGACAGACAGAGACAGACAGAGAGACACAGACAGACAGACAGAGAGACAGACAGACAGTTCCTCATGTTCTGACTGTTTGTAGATCGTTTTTATTTTCAGCTGATTAAAGTGTCACATACACTGTAAAAAAAAAGTTGATACTTAAAATTAAAAGGAAACAAACCTAAAGTCTTTAGTAAAGTTGTTAACGATGTGTTCAGGACGCAGCACACAGAACAAGGATCTTTACCGAACACCTCAGCATGCAGGTGACAGAATGGTTCCGTTTAAACTCGTGGTCTTGTTGCAGTTTTGAGGCGGACCTGCAGGTTCAGGATGAGCGAGCTGAACCGAGGAGCGGGAGGCGGGAGGCGGGGAGCGGGAGGCGAGGAGCGGGGAGCGGGAGGCGGGGAGCGGGAGGCGGGGAGCAGAGCCAGAGAAATATTTATGGAGTGGCAAGAAGGTGGCATGAAGACTTTATGACGCAGCAAAAATATATATGCTGACTTAATCCCAAACAATTAAGATATGCTTGAAAATCAAAGATGTTTCAACTGAAGAGCATTTCATTACTGTGGCACTCGAGTAAAACACTGTAGAAACATCTTCAGGTCTCATTAGAGTCAGTCGTTTTTTCACTGAACACAGACCGTCACTTCACCTAAAATGTGAAGAACAGATCATTAAATTGTGTGTAATAATTTAGACTTCTGTCATTTTTAAAATTAAGGCATCACCTTTTGACAGCCCTACGACAGACAGGTCTGTAGCCCTCTCTACTGCTGCCTTCACTTGTGCTTAGACATGTGATCTTCACTCAACTTTTCATGTACCTGCCACCCAAAGCCACCCCTCTAGATCAACCCCTGCAAGGAGGCAGAGGGTTGAAAACCAGGTAAAGGACACAGTGCAAGAAAACAAATGAGCAGGGAGGAGACAGAAGGTGATCCGAGGCCAGGTGGAGAGTCGGGGATCCAGAGGAGATTCACTCCACAGAGAGGAGGGAAAAAAGGGAAACTCACATCATCAGATGGACATGGGGACAAGTGGACACAAACCAGAGACAATGAGGCAAATCTCCCGGTCGGGGACAGACGACTGCAGTAATTTTCCAGGATTCAGACGAGGCAGGTGAGTCAGTCGATAACGAGGAAACAGTCTGAGAAAGAGTGCTGCAGAGTCTGAGTTTAAATACTGAGCTGATTACTGAGGAGCTGCAGCCGTGACACCAGGTGAGAGGAGGTGATCAGGTGGGAGGGGCTGACAGGTGAGAGGAGGTGATCAGGTGGGAGGGGCTGACAGGTGGAGAGGAGGTGATCAGGTGGGAGGGGCTGACAGGTGAGAGGAGGTGATCAGGTGGGAGGGGCTGACAGGTGGAGAGGAGGTGATCAGGTGGGAGGGGCTGACAGGTGAGAGGAGGTGATCAGGTGGGAGGAGGTGATCAGGTGGGAGGAGGTGATCAGGTGGGAGGGGCTGACAGGTGGAGAGGCGGTGATCAGGTGGGAGGGGCTGACAGGTGGAGAGGCGGTGATCAGGTGGGAGGGGCTGACAGGTGAGAGGAGGTGATCAGGTGGGAGGGGCTGACAGGTGGAGAGGAGGTGATCAGGTGGGAGGGGCTGACAGGTGAGAGGAGGTGATCAGGTGGGAGGAGGTGATCAGGTGGGAGGGGCTGACAGGTGGAGAGGCGGTGATCAGGTGGGAGGGGCTGACAGGTGGAGAGGCGGTGATCAGGTGGGAGGGGCTGACAGGTGAGAGAAGGTGATCAGGTGGGAGGAGCTGATCAGGTGGGAGGAGGTGATCAGGTGGAGAGGAGGTGATCAGGTGGGAGGAGGTGATCAGGTGGGAGGAGGTGATCAGGTGGGAGGGGCTGACAGGTGGAGAGGCGGTGATCAGGTGGGAGGGGCTGACAGGTGGAGAGGCGGTGATCAGGTGGGAGGAGGTGATCAGGTGGAGAGGCGGTGATCAGGTGGGAGGGGCTGACAGGTGGAGAGGCGGTGATCAGGTGGGAGGAGGTGATCAGGTGGGAGGAGGTGATCAGGTGGGAGGGGCTGACAGGTGGAGAGGAGGTGATCAGGTGGGAGGAGGTGATCAGGTGGGAGGGGCTGACAGGTGGAGAGGTGGTGATCAGGTGGGAGGGGCTGACAGGTGGAGAGGCGGTGATCAGGTGGGAGGGGCTGACAGGTGCTTAAGGCTTAAGGCATTCCCACCATTGTTCTTCTATTCTTTATTATTATTAGTGGGAATGCTTAAGGCATTCCCACTATTGTTCTTCTATTCTTTATTATTATTATTATTCTACTTCCGTACCTTTTTTAACATGTTTCAACTCCTTCATACTTTATGCTATTTAAACCATTCAACTATTATACTGTTCAGCTTTTTTAGGACATTGCTGGTATTACTTTTGAGCTTTCTCACTTTTATAGTTTTTACACTATTAAACTTTTTTTAACCAATTTTTACAATGGAACTCTATGGGGAAAATCTTCAAACCTGCTTCTTCTGCTACTACTACTACTTTTGCAACTAATAATACTGCTTTTGCTACTACTACTACTACTTCTGCTACTACTACTACTATTACTACTACTTCTACTACTACTACTACTACTTTTGCTACTACTACTACTACTACTTCTGCTACTACTACTACTTCTGCTACTACTACTTCTGCTACTATTAATACTACCTTTGCTATTACTACTACTACTTTTGCTACTATTACTACTACTACTTCTGCTACTACTACTACTACTTCTGCTAGTACTACTAGTACTGCTACTACTACTACTACTTCTGCTACTACTACTACTTCTACTACTACTACTACTACTTTTGCTACTACTACTACTACTTCTGCTACTACTACTTTTGCTACTACTTCTACTACTTCTCCTACTACTACTTCTGCTTCTACTACTACTACTACTTTTGGTACTACTAGTACTACGACTTCTGCTACTACTACTACTACTACGACTTTTGCTACTGCTACTTCTGCTACTAGTACTACTATTTCTGCTACTTCTGCTACTACTACTACTTCTGCTGCTACTACTACTTCTACTACTACTACTAGTACTATTACTACTACACTGTAAAACTATTATTAGTTTTAAAGTGTAGTAGTTGTTTTTTTTAACCAATTTTTACAATGGAACTCTTCAAACCTGCTTCTACTAATACTACTACTACTTTTGCTACTACTACAACTACTTCTGCTTCTACTTACTACTACTACTACTGCTACTACTAGTACA
The DNA here is from genome assembly GCF_056507025.1 of Lutjanus erythropterus. Taxonomy (NCBI): domain Eukaryota; kingdom Metazoa; phylum Chordata; class Actinopteri; order Lutjaniformes; family Lutjanidae; genus Lutjanus; species Lutjanus erythropterus. The sequence goes on from NC_139324.1 coordinate 43,317,100, forward strand.
CTGTAAAACTATTATTACTACTGCTATTAAAAAACTACTACTTAAACTGAAATACTTGGTGCTACAGATACTGTTCAGCCGTTTTAGGACATTGCTGCTATTACTTTTTGGCTTTTTCACTTTTATAGTTTTTGCACTGTAAAACTTTTTTTAAGTTTTACAATGTAAGTCTATGGGAGAAATTTTCAAAACCTACTCAACTTTGAAATTGCACCACTTCTGCATATTTTGTGCTACAGAAACTATTCAAACATCATTCTGCTTGGCTCTTTCGGCACATTTAGCCTATTAGTCTTCAACTTTTGTAACTTTTATTCTTTTTACAGTCTTCAACTTTTTACAGTACTCGACTTTGAACTTGTACTGCTTCTGCATACTTTGTGCTACAGAAACCATTCAAC